>NC_053161.1:58648588-58948588 GCF_016835505.1 Polypterus senegalus
TTCATGATGCTCCAACAATGATGGACGGATTAAAAGGAAGAAGTCTACGTGACCATCATCATCATCAAGCCCTTCCGTGAGAATCCTAAATCCAAAGAGGACTGTTTCATTTATGTTAGGTAGAATGCCCAGAGGGGACTGGGCGGTATCATGGTCTGGAATCCCTACAGATTTTATTTTTCTCCAGCCGTCTGAGTTTTTGTTTTTCTGTCCCCCCTGGCCATTGAACCTTACTCTTATTCGATGTCAATGTTGATTTATTTTTTATAATTATGTCTTTCATTTATCTATTCTTTAATATGTAAAGCACTTTGAGCTACTGTTTGTATGAAAGTGTGCTATATAAATAAATGTTGTTGTTGTTGTTGTTGAAATCTGGATCTCCTGTGGCTCTTTGGTATCAGCTCAGTCCAATTTATGTAGTGCAACACACTATTTACTTTTAATGCATATTTTGCAGTTCATGTTTTCATGTATATAGTGCCCTTCAGCACTGTCTAACACTTGACTCATCTCATCTCCTTTTCAGGATTACCCTGTTAGCTGGTTTGTGTGGCTTTAGCAAATACCTGTTTTACACAAAATAATCTGTATGAAACAACCTTCACAGATCACAGTGGCACACTTAAGACCCTTGGCTACACTTACCTAATTAAACAATATCTGTCCTTTTTCTAATGAGTACCAAAATATTAAAGTTCATGCACTGTTCGCATCACAGATAATTAATCAAAAAATGATGCTGGTGCCTAATTTCTTAACTGGATCCAGAAAATTGAGATACCCTTGGACAGCATCATCTTCTGACAAAATACACCTATATAAATTTAAGAAGTAGGTGAGAGCTTCACAACCACCCACTACTCAAGAAAAAGTTATTTAGATTTAAACAGCTTTGAGGCAAAAGACGAAAGTGAAATAATATGGAAAGAATTCACAGACTAGACACACTGCACAACTCAAGCAGTACACTGTAAGCCCAGTAGCAGCATTAACTAACACATAGTCAGGCATTTGATGGTCAACACAAAGACAGCAAATCATTAAAAATTATTTTAAACATACATATGGATTGCATCCATATGATAATGATGATATTTTCCATGACAAATTTCTTACATTAGGTATTTGTTCTTTTTTGCATACCTCAACTTACTCTCCAGAAACTCACAGAGAGGGAGAGAGAAGGTGAATATGGACCAGGATTCTCCACTTCTTTGTAACTGGAGCATCATACTGCTGGCTTCTTTTCCAACAAATGGAATAACAGGCTGTCCTTATTTTAATACAGGTGATGACCTTCAAACTAGCGGTCTACTTTTTTTGGTACTGCTCCAGACCGCTCCCACCATATTATCTTCTGTTTCCGGCACTTCAGCCAAAATTCCATTCTGTTTCTGCCAGCTCCTGCCAGCTTTCCAATCTCCATTCCTCTTCCAATGGCATTCCCACTTTCCGCTTTAAAAAGTACTTGAATCGACAATAAGCCAAAATGGATTTTTAAAATAGAAGAATCAATAATCAAAAAAAAATACCATCCATCCATTTTCTAACCCGCTGAATCCAAATACAGGGTCACGGGGGTCTGCTGGAGCCAATCCCAGCCAACACAGGGCACAAGGCAGGAACCAAGCCACAAAGATGAAAATAAATCTGCTTATAATGTGATAGATGAAGAGATATAAAGTTAGGAGACGTCCTCTTTTTCCCAGCGATGTCCTGTATTTGAGTAGTAAAATAGAGGCTCCACTGGTATTTACAAAATCTCTAAAATTGTCCCAGATTTCATCTTTATCATTGGTTAGGCTGTGTAAACAAACAATAGACCTGTATTTCATGTCCAATCCATGTACAACAAGGATGTGTTTTGAAAGATCATGTAGCATAACTTGCATATGGTTCAGGATTTGTTTAAAGTAAAGCACACAGTTTTACTCACGTGACAGCAAGGAGGACTGTGCAGAGCCACGTAATTATTCAAGACCATCTTACAAGCACAAGAGGTTTCTAACAAATGAAAGTGCACAGCTACAGATAAGCAAAAAAAAAATGAGTAGGAAGCCAGATTTACAATCAGGAGAGCTGGCAACTTAAACCTTAAAGCAACGTAAAGCTCATGTTCACTCTGAAAAACACAAAAACTGCTGCTAAGGAAGAGAACTAATCATCATAAGTGACAGTTTCATTATATAACAAAATAGACCATTTATACAACCAAAGAATATTTAGTTTATAACTCATGTAGTGGTGTCTATTTCTGCTTCAGTTTTGAAGATGAGGGTAACATGGTAGCAGTGCTTCTGCCTTGCCATAAAGAGACTTGGGGTCATGCCCCTGGTGCTCCCTGTATGGAGTTTGCATGTCCTCCCCATATTTCATGTGGGTTTCCTCTAAATGCTCTGGTTTCCTCCCACAATCCACAGGCATACAGAGTAGGTGAATTTGTTTTGTGGAATTGGCTCTGATCTGTGTGTTTGCGATAAACTAGTGCCCTGTTCAGTTATTGTTCATGTCCCTTGTCTGATGACTGCTGGCCTAGGCTCTAACTGCCCTGGATAAGCAGGTTAAGAAAATGGATGAATGTTAAGAAGTCAGTTATGCTAAAAAAAAAAACATTAATTTTACAATACCGTGTTTTTGTATCTACTGTATTTTTTCTCTTTTGCTGTTATGGAAGAGAAATAGTAGCCTTGCAAGTCATTAAACAGTTAGCTAAGTAGGTGAATACAAACTAATGATGTTCAAATGGATCAAATTGTTTGGTTACAAAGATTAATAAAGATCCATTGTATAGGAAGACCTGTGCCAAGTTTCTATTATATTCCAGCCCCTGGTCTTCTTCTTTGAAAAACAAAATGTGGTCATCCTAATAGAGCATCCTAATAGATAGATATATCTGTCTGTTTTGGCGTGCATAAAATTCATGCACCAGGCAAGATTCAACCCAGTGAAGCCAATACAGAGGAACACGATGCTAACCTTGTCCACACAAATGTAAGTCAAAACAGATATTAAGAAAAAGAAAATATTAGTCAAACCAGTAATCACAATTGTGCAGCTACCTAACAGGCTGCCATGTACTGTATATACACTACAATATGGCATGGCAGCATTATCAGGCAGTGTGGTGTAAGAGTTAAAGCTGTGGTTGTGGGTTCAGATCCTGCTACTGACACTGGGTGACCATGAGCAAGTCACTTAATCTGGCTGTGCTCCAACTAGAAAAAGAAATGTATCCCGTTTTTATTTCACATATTGTAAGTCACCTTTGATAAAGGAATCAGCTAAATACATAAATGTCAAACAATGCCTGGAATGGTTTGTTTAAAAAAATAAGATAAAAAAGAGACATAACTACATAACAGAAGTATGCACACCATCTTTTCTGACTGTATGAGCTTTTACAGTGAAACAGTATTGATTACATCAGCTAAAAATGGTAAACTAAGTCATTTACAGTACTGTATACAATATGTGTTTTCTAGAATTTTCCCAGTGGTGCTCTGACCGCCCATTTCCAAACACAGGAATAAGGTCTAATCACAACTGGGAATGCAGACCTCTCTTTCAGACCCCATCACTAAACTAGAGACATCAGCTTGCACTTGCACACACAGGTTATCGGGAACACTGCAGGGGCAACTGGTCCAGACTCTCAGGCAGAAACTGGCTTGCAGTCCCCATCATGATTCCCATACTGCAAGAAACATATAGATAGATGGACCTTAATGCAGAAATACCTCTGATAACATGTTTCTTCAGTAATAATTTTCTTATAAGACACAGTCAATACTCAGAAATCAATTCTAGGATAGTGGTGATGCATGGGTAAAGAAAGGAATCTCTACATGTCTTGAAGAGCATATCTCCGTGTTTATTTGTTTATTTTATTTTTCATTAAGTTTCTGTTTTTGCATATTTTTTTCAATGCTTTTGCTGCTGTGCACTTTTTATTAAGGGCTGTTTCATTTATTTCAATGCTATTCTTTTTTTTTAAGTTGTATTTTTTATTTTAAATGTGTATTTAGTGCAATTCATTGTTTTTGTGTTCTGGCACAATTGATGCTCTTTGTAGCTCTCAAAGACATGTAAGTTAGGTTGTGATTGTTACTGCATGAGTTAGAGTGTCTGTAAGAGTGTTACAAGTAATGGAATGGCATCCCATGTGTGACTGGGATCTGTTTTGAGCCTAATAATTTTGTTTTAGTTTTCGTCTTCTCATGAAACTGTATTTGTCACTGTAATGTCACTGCATCACTTGTTTTATGTTCTGTGGACTATGATCTTCAACATGCCATTGTGGTGGATGGCCTGCTTCATATTCCGGCCCTCACCCCCAGACCGCCAGGAGGAGCTCTCCCGACAGCATGGACGGGCCCCGAATTCCAGCAGGGCCTCATGGACTATGTAGTTTTTATGCACAGCCCTGCTAGGTACCTTGGGAACCACTGGGAGTCGCTGTCGGGAGGCCAGTGGACTCATTTATGCCCTATAACCCGGAAGTGCGTCATAATCCCGGGACAGGAAGAAACAACGTGCTTCCGGGGTAAAGATAAGGACTATTTACCCTGACTCGGAAGGAATAAGGACTTGTGGACTGTTGGGCAAGAACACCTCCGGGTCAGGGAGTATAAAGGACTGTGGGAGCTCCTAGACAGCGAGCTGAGCTGGGAGGAAAGGTGGCTAAGTGTCTGAGAGAGGAGGATTGAGTGTATTATTGGAGTATTGTTATTTGTATGAGTAGTGTGGAGTGCAGGGTGCTTAGTGCACTGCATTATAAGAAAATAAAAGAGTCTTGGACTTTTACTTGGTGTTTGGAGTGGTACCTGAGGGTTCAAGAGGTGGATTAGAACCTCTACTGCAACACCATATACTGTAGTCCTTGTAGCATGATGTTGGATTCTTGGTTTCTGATCAGCAGAAGAAAGACATCTACATGAATTGGGAATAAGGAAATAACATATCCCCAAAGAAATGAAAGAAGTGTTCTACTGCTTGACATGTTCATAGGAAACCAGGTAGCAGAGCAGCAGATAGTCCATGTTATTTTAGTATTTTGATGTTATAAATGGGTTGAGTGTCTTTAATCACTTATGCACAAACTGTCCCACTGGTGGGACACTACCATATGTCAAAGTTGTTTCTGTACGATGCAATAATAAATCCACAAGTCACTCTAAAGCAACAATGGTATATACAAAAAAGGGGTCTTCTTTCTTTTAAATCACAGGTTTCTATGTTGGCTGCTATCTCTCTCTCTCTCATTATTAAAATATACAAGTCAAGGCACATATAGAAAAAGGCTCATTACACAGCATTCTAATGATGTATAGGTGTCTGCGACTGGTCATTTGTACTACATTTCGCAGCTGCGAGTAAACTGCAACAAATAAAATTCCTGTGTAACAGCTCATCTTTACACATCATTACACATGAAGCTTGAGTCAGATTCTAAAAAAAGTTTCGACTTTATTTAGAATAACATGTTTGATGTAAGTCTCGAGGCTATGCTTCATATGTAAGTACTGTTTCTAATTGGACTTGCATCCAGCCCAATGGGGAAGGCAGAAACAAGTGTGATTACAAATAGGGAAATAAAATCAATCAGCAGCCAGGAGAAGTCAGAAGGAATGCAATTAGAAAAGAGATAAAAAAGTCTTGCAAGGCTGTAGTGATCACTTTGATGGAAATCACAGGGAAAAAGTGGGGTATGGATCATACTGTGAGCAAGTCTTATATGCTCGTGAGCAGAGAAACCAAGGGTTATTTTTATGTGTATGTATGACTAGCTCTGTGCTCAGAGCTGCTTGTTTGCAGCTCTCTGCCTTGGGCTGCCAGCAAAGGCATTGTCCCCATCTCCATAACCCAACACTGGAAGAAGCTGGTATGAAAATGCATGTGTGTACTTTGTTTATTCCAGGCATGAAATGCAAGAAAAAAGCAACAACAACAAGAACAATAAATAAACAAATAAATAAAACACTGAACTTATAGGGCAACTACAACGGAAGGCAAGAGAAGATATGTGAATTGCAGCACAAAATCCCCAAGTTTAGTGTAGAAAATGTAAGCTTCATTTGCATTTAGTGGTAAATGAAATTGTTTCACGGACTGGCATGAAAATTAATTTTGAAAGTGAAGTTCTGGATGAATACATAGTTACACGTGCTGTGAACACTATGGGTCACTGTTGCCCCTTTAAACCCAACAGACAGACACTCAGGACACAGAGTAAAAGCACAAAGAAGTATTTTAATTCTGTTTTCTTCTTCCACATGCCTTCCCTGCACCACAGCCACCATAAACACAATTAATAAGCACAATAATAATCAATAATCTCTCCTCCATACCTCCCAGCAAGCTCTGTCACACTCCTCCTGACTCCAGCTCGCTTGCTTCTTTATATAGTCCTTGGCCCAGAAGTGCTTCTGTCCTTCCGTCCACATGACTTGCTACCACTTCGGGTCAGATGGAGAACTTGCTTTTTCTTCAGCACTTCGGAGCTTCTCTCCCCATGACTTTGGAGTACTTCCGGGCTATGCAGACAGTAAAGTGTCCCACTGCAGCGTCTCCTGGTGGCACCCACGGTCCCCAGCAGGGCAGGGAAGCCGAACTACAGCTGCCATAGTGCGTGGTATAGTGGGTCCACAGCTCATATCAAGAGGCCAATTTTAAATAAATCGCCACGCTTGCAGCTTAGCGAGGGGGCGTGGTGGTTGAGTGGCTGAAGCAGTTCCAGGGGAATTCGTGGTGTGGGCGTTTCTCACCTAAGTACACAGGTGAGAAACCGTCCACATCTGTAATTGTTCCCAGGAGTTGCTGATTGCTACAGCTGCCACGTCCTCTTCATAAATAGAAGCATGAGGTGGCTAGAAGGGGGAGAGAGGTAAAAGAAAAGAAAGACAGAGGTTGCGGAGTGAAGCAGGAAATTGTGTGGAGAGAGCCAGGGTGAGCGAGTGAAGCCTCACAGGCAGGCAGCTGGAAAGTGAGCCCCAAGAAGGGTGTTTGGCCGACACTTGCTGGGACAGAAGGAAGCAGTCGCTCCAGCTGAGCAAACAAGGAGCTGGAGTGACCGGTCATGAAGGATGGCTAGCCGCGTAAGGCCGAGAAGGCAGCGGGAGTCGGGAGGCTTGGGAAATGGATTCCCCAGCGTGGGAGTCCTGGCTGTTGGGGAACCTAAGTCTCAGTCTGGGGAGAGCGTTGAACTGAAGCCAGGGATCGGGAAGCCTCCAGACCAGAAGGAAGAAGAAAGGACTGCTGCTGGTAGGGTGGCTCCCCTGTTGCTAAGCCTGGATAGGGAGAAGCAGGGTGGTCACCAGTTAAAGAATACACCGGGCTTGATTTTTTAAGAGATTGCTTCCAGCATTGTTTTAACCTCATTTTAAAGGATTGTTTTTTTTTTTCTAATGGATTTGCTCAGAGGGGACTGGGCGGTCTCTTGGTCTGGAATCCCTACAGATTACATTTTTTTTCTCCAGCCTCTGGAGTTTTTTTTTGTTTTTTCTGTCTACCCTGGCCATCGGACCTTACTTATTCTATGTTAATTAATGTTGACTTATTTTTTTAATTTTTATTGTGTCTTCTATTTTTCTATTCTTCATTTTGCAAAGCACTTTGAGCTACATTTTTTTTGTATGAAAATGTGCTATATAAATAAATGTTGTTGTTGTTGTTGTTTTAACCTTGACTTCACTTCTGTTTTTATGGATTATTTATTTAATGACTTTGGAGGCACTGCACGTTATTTATTTGAACACTGTTTCTTTTTGTTGATGTTTTTAATAAAAGCACTTTGCACTTTTACGCCATCCCCTTGCTGTGCCGTGCCTAACTGCCGTGCTCATCGGTGACATTACAGACGGTGACTGGTTCAAGGAGCATGCAGTGAACCCGCATCGTCACATGGTGCCCTGCAGGAATCCAGGGGCACTGCTATGCTGCAGGGATGTCACTATCTAGCTTCTTGGGGGAGGCAGTGTCTCAAAGTAGCTGCCTTCCCCCATCCTTCCAGTCCTTGGGCATCCTGGCTAGGTTGAGCTGCTATCCATCACAGTGCATATTTACAAATTATTTGCTTGTTGCTTCAGATTGCTATAAAGTGTTTGTGTGTATATGTATATTTTTTAAATACTTGTTTTGAGAGGTTGTTTAGCTGCAAGGAACTAAATGTTTCAAAAAAAAAACTGAGTCACCTTGTGTCATATATATGTAAGAAAAAATTAGTAAGAAAAAAATGTTGCAGTATTAGTGTTTTTTGGACTTTCTTGGTACATTCTAAAGCTATTCTCCAATTTTTTTGCAATTTAATACTCTGTATAATCTCTATTATATTACAAAAAAAGTTAATTTTATTGATTCAAAGGCATGAGAATGTTGTGTACTGGCAGATGAGAAAAATTCACAAACAATAAAAAGGGTGGAAAATGCAGAGCTGACTTCCCTAGCTATCATTTTACTTGATGACAAAAGTAATCCAGATAATAGACTCAGTGTCTCCTTACCAATTGTTAGGAGACTTAAGAGGAGTTCATTCATAGATATTAAGTATACAAGAAGCAGTAGAAGAATGGAACATTATTCAAGTATTTTGTATATAGTACAAGCTGCTGCATTCATTCAGGTTTTACTTTGTATAAAATGTATACATACATTTAAAAAGTACACTTCAGTATTTGTTGAACCTTTTCATGTTTGATTAAATTGTTATTGTACTATTATGGGAAAACTGAGAGTATGAAAAATATACCAATTAGAGAGAAAGAGGGAGACATTGCCACAGGACATTTTTCAAATGGTACAAAATCAGCCATAATCAACATGTTAAGTGATTTCCTTTAAAAGGAAAGCAAAAACCTTTTATAAGCCCACAATATTCCAAGGACTGCAGTGGGCTGGCGCCCTGCCCGGGGTTTGTTTCCTGCCTTGTTCCCTTTGTTGGCTGGGATTGGCTCCAGCAGACCCCCATGACCCTGTAGTTAGGATATAGCGGGTTGGATAATGAATGGATGGATGGATATTCCAAGGAAACTACAGCTTAAAGGTATTTAATTTATTTAATGAAATATTATAACTAAACAAAAAACTTAAAAACAAATCACAAAGTACCAACTGAAACAGCACTGCCAAACAAAACGTTCCAATGCAACAGCAGTTCATTCAAATGCACTTTGGGGGAATTGAGAGTTCTTTTTGTGAGTATTGCCTTTCTATTTCTATTCTTGGTTTCTGTGTCATGGGATTTTGATTATTGGATTTTGTATTGGGACTTGGTTGCAATGGATTGCTTTTCAGTCATCGTTTTGAATATCTTGTTGTTCTCTATACTTTGTTATAAAAACTCGTCTTTTAGAAAGATGCTTTCCTTTTGTAGCCCCTTTTTTGCAGGGGATGATGGTTATACGCTCCCTTGCAGGGCATTGTGTTTTTTAATGCCGGGGGGCCTTGCATATATTTTTTAACTGTTGAAGTTAAAGCCCTGTTTGGTCAGGTGTACGCTGAATCCAGGCTATAAAGTAGAAACTCAGGCTGCTTTGGAGTATTCCTTATAACGGCAAGGTGGTAGGATTCTGGCTTGTTTTTTGATGACAATTTTGAAGCCTAACACCTTTGCCAATTCATTTGCTACTGAATCACAAAAAATAGTGAACCCTACAACTTTCAATAACAACTTCAGGGAAGCCATCTAACCCATCCAATATATAAAGGTGGAGAAGGTGGTTACTCAGGTGTAACACCATGGTGGCCCAGAATCTTTGGGTTTTACCCACAGAACACAAGGAAAGAATAAAAATGTAAGGACACAGAACACATAAAAACTAAATAATAAATACATATAACAGAAATATATGATCAAAATAAAAAAAATAACAACAAAAAAGCAACATAACATAACCAATGCCACAACATAGGACTATGGCAAACTTGATACTTTTATAATTCTTTCAGTTGACTATGTCGCAAATGACTTTCTCAACTTAATGTCCACCCTCAGACCTAACTTGAAAGCACCTGCTAAAGTAATTGAGTTGGGAATTAATAAGAAGTATGAAATAAAACTGCAATAAATAAAACAGCAGTCCTGACAGTCTGTGACACAGCATGTCTTGGGTCTGTGTCAGAATGATTAGGTGCAGTTTAATTTTGTTTTTGTATCAGAATTGTGTAAGTGTGCAAGAAAGCAGTGTGGCCATAGGCCGCTAATGGGACAATGGAGTACTGAATTATGCATTTCCAGGTTAGTGATTGACAGTACCTATCTCTCAGTAGCAGTGTTGTGAGTGTGTCCGTCTCTTGGGCATAGAAGAGTGTCCTCATGGAGAGCAGGGTCGACCCTACCCTGCTGCCAGTATGGGCTGGGGAGTGTGGAAAAATAAAAATCAGTTATTGATCAAATCTGGTGTGCGTGACAAGGGCCACGAGAAGTCTGTCTTGCGACAAGTGCAGCTTCTGTTTTCTGTAACGAACAAGAAGTTACAAGTGCCCAACTGATGACCTTTAAAATTGTGTAACTACTGATCCAAACAAAATTATTGTAAAGATGTAATGTCTTGAAATTCTTGTGCAACTAAAGTCATAAGGTCAAATTTTGCGCTTAGCATTATAAAAGATTTAGGACACCGACACCTGGGCGCAGATGAAGGGCAGTTGTCCTAGGACTGTGCTTCTCTGTCATTCTTACCTTTGCCTGGTGTGTATTAATAAAATATTTTTTACTAACTTTAATTATATCTCTCTGTCTTCAGTCACAAGAAATGACACTAGAGAAAAAGTGTCCACAGTTTTCTGGCGCCCGGACGTGGGGCAGGAGACGGCCGGCTGACTCCTCGAGCGGGACGATCTCAGCGATCTGTCTTCTTGAAGCAGACTGCCGCTACAGTGTACACCGGCAGCAGAGTAAGCAGCTCCGATAAAAGTTAGGACTGCCCTGTCCTGAGACGACTCCTGCGTGAGGAGTCCCCGGTCTCCTTCTGGTACAACCACGGTGACTGAGAAGGATTTTCCTGACAGAGCTGACTAACACCCAGGCTGGGGTAAGTAACCCGGAGGTTTCCGTAAAAAGATAAGCTGGGGGCGGGCTTGCTGTAGAGTATAAAAGTGACCGGGAATAGTAAATGGAAAAGAAATACCTTGTTTTAGGTCACTCCTGTTGGGAAAGATAGTATAGAACACTATCCTCTGGGAATTAAAAAAAGGGGGATTTAGGACGGGATCCGGTGCGTGGCACACCCATAAACCCGGACAAATCTATTGGACAGAGGATAGAGCATAGAATAGAAGAATAACAGGTTAAAAAAAACAAGGGGAGTAATAAAAAGTACGTACTAGAAATAAATATTTGCTTTCACCGTGCACTGTGACAGTAACGTAGGAAATAGTGTAGTATACTTCCCCTGGGAATATTAAAGGGAACGTTGGGGCGGGTGAGTGGCACACTCAGCATTCCAATAGTTCATCGGACAGGGGACGAGTAGGACAAGGATAGAAAGATAAATCTGGCACAGGGCTCGGGGGGGAAAAGCAAAGGAAAAAATGGGAATACATAACAGCAAGCCTGCCAACCGGCGCCCCGGGGTTCGAAGTCTTTTATGCTGGAAGGATTGTTTTCGGAGGATCAGCAGACGCCGCACAAAAAAGGGTCACCTAGAAAGTTAATAGAGAAAAACACAGGATTGGATTTTAAAAGGGCATGTAAAAAATGGAATAAGCAGAGCGGTGGACATTAGAAGGGACAGAAGACGCAAGTGAAATTCAGGAAATTAGAAAAATATTATGTAGAAATGCACAAGGGTGTTGTATGTAGAAGTGTATGAGGATGTTGTAATAGAGGTATGTGTTATGTATGACAGATGGGAGTTGGTTATTAAAGATTGTAATTTAAAGGCAGTACAGAAATGAATTATTGGCTGCAGAAAGTTAGAACTAGAAAAAAAAAAGACCCGTTATATCCCACACTTGTTCCTCCACCACCTCCAGCGCCCACCGCACCAGAATTAAAAGATGATCCCTTGGGGTCTGGTTTCTTTGAAGAATATCATTATGATCCCTCATTACACACTGATCCGGGGAATGACAAAAGTAACGTAATGGGTTCGGCAGGTGGGTTTCACGATCCTAGAACCTCCATTTCACAACGCACTAGAAGTCAAACCCTATTCCTTCAGCCCCCTAATCAAAACACCACCTTTCAATCCCCCTTAAAGTCCCCCAAACCCACAGGCCCCTTATTGGAATGCCCCCTGATTGAGATCCCAGAACCCCCCCGACATGATTCAATGCAACCTGCAGGAGCTAATAACCCCACTACTGTAATGATACATCGTAACTGAGACATTCAAGAGCTGAAGGACGTTGTGTCCGAATTGCCTGATCCCAAAGTCATCGGTGTGTTTAAAAAATTCATAGAACAATTACAGCAGCTGTATGATATGTATAAGCCTAATGCCGCAGAATGGACTCAGGTGCTGTGGAGAAAGCTTGGCACCACATGGGAGACTGTCAATCATGGACAGCATAACGGAAACCCGTGGCAGTGGAACGAGGCGTTGCCTCGGGGCCGGGATGAAGGTCCCTTTATTACGCAATGGGAACATGTTAAAATAATATTAAGGACAAGTATAAGAAAGGCAGAGACTGGTCTCTTATCTCGGCTGCCAAACAGAAAAAAAGAGACAGTAGATGAATGGGCACACTGAATTTAAGAGTTAATGGCAACACACTCCGGCCTTGAAAATCCAGACAACCGAACTAAAACTGCAGTTCCTCTTTTGTTTCCGGACTTAGAAGCGACATTCAAAACAAGGTATCCTGTATTAGATGAGAGGCTGCCGCGTTTGAGGAAGTAAAACGTCACGCAGCGCATGCTGAACAACAGAGCAAGCAGAAAGAGTCAGACACCCAGACAAAGCTGATTGCAGCACAAATGAACTATTACACTGGTGGGGCCACTCCCGGCAGAAGTCGTGGACGTGGAGGATTTTTCCGGGGACAAGGGTGTGGACGGGGACAAGGTAGCGGATATATGTTACCTAATCCAAGTGGATCATCCACTCAGCTGCCTCCCCTCCAGATCCAAACGCTACACCATATGCTTGTTACGGGTGTGGTGAAATGGGACACTTCTGCCGCAATTGCCCTCACAAGTGCCCACCCCCTCCTCCACCACCTGAACAATTTGATGTTTCATGGACATAGGAATCCGCAGGGATCCCCAGCCCTTCTCTTCAACTACCTTTGCTCACCCATAATTCAGAGACTGATCCATTATTGACTTTGCTGGCTGGTGAATGGCACTGAAACTGTTTTCCTCGTGGACACAGGAGCCACGCGCTCAGCCCTTTCGCTGAAGGAGGTCCCTGCCTCAAGAGATTCTTCGAGTTCAGCTGCATTCCAGTGATTCCACTTTAACACACTGATTTCTTTTAAATCAGCTCTGTCCAGTTAACCTCTTAGGAAGGGATCTCATGACAAAACTTTCTCTCTCCATTTCAATGAAATGTTTCCCCACACACCATCCTTCTTAAAGCCCTTCACTCATTTCCCTCCTGCTTGTTTCCCAATCTCCAAGCCCCTGACACCCTATTGCACTGCCCAATATTTCCCTATAGAAGTAGACACCCCCTGGCTAGAATCTTTTCTTTCATCAGGTACCTGCCCGAAACCCTTCACATCCCCTGCATTTTCATTTCCCCACAAAAGCTGCTGCATTTGTACATCTTACATATTCACAGAATATTTTTACCTCATATTTCTTTAGCTAAATCAAGCACTGTCCATTGGGTGGAAATCGGATCATGGGTAGAACAATGTCTTAATAGAACAGACTGGGTACATGTTGCTTCAGGTGTTTTGATACCTCAGTCCATTTAATAACTAAAGTTGTGCTTCAAACTGATTTTTTAGTACATCGTACATTATGCTGCACTTCCCTTTCTGCGTTGTCATTGCAAACTACTTCCCTTCTTGGCTCTTAGCGCTTCCTGACTCTTTGTGGTCTCAGGGTAAAAATGATTATGGAAGGATAGCCCATTGTGAGCCTCTGGTGATCTACCCTAAATCTTCTTTCCGTCCGCACGTGCCCAGTATCCTCTGTCTCCTGAAGCAGAGGCTGGCATCTCCGCCGTACATTCCGATCTTGTGAAGCGCGTGCGATTATTCCAATTAAATATTCTCCAGTTAATTCTCCCATTTTACCTGTAAAAAAGGCTGACGGTTCATGGCGTTTTGTTCAAGACTTACGACAAGTGAATGCTGCAATCTTTCCTAGAGCTCCTATTGTACCTAATCCTTCCACTATTCTTTCTGCAATCCCTCCCTCTGCTCGTTATTTTTCAGTAATTGATTTAGCCAATGCTTTTTCTCTATCCCGTACACCCTGACTCGCAATTCTGGTTTGCTTTTACTTTTCGCCGCCGTTGGACATGGACTGTCATGCCTCAGGGATATACTGAAGCCCCTTGTGTGTATGGACAAGCGCTTGCTCAAAATTTAGAAGGGTTCTGGCCAGACCGAGGTAGTACATTAATACAGTATGTAGATGATATTATGTTATGCAGTGCTACTGAAGAAGATTGTGCAAGACACTAAAAACTACTGCAGTTTCTGGGGGACAATGGACATAAAGTTTCAAAGGCTAAATTGCAATTAATTCAAACAACTGTACAATATTTAGGTCATGACATCACAAATGGAATAAGAGCTCTCTCTAGCGATCGCATTAACACCATTCAAAATCTTCCCAGACCTGTCACAAAACAACAGGTTATGTCTGTATTGGGCATTCTGGGTTACTGCCGGCAATGGATTTTGAATTTCACTGAAAGAGCACAGCCGTTACAAAATTTAGCAAACACCCCTGGCCTTCCTCTTTCTGGTCAGGTGCAATGGTCCGAGCAGGCTGAGAAGGCTCTCTGTGACTTAAAAAATGCACTTTCGGTGGCACCAGCCTTGGGCCTTCGGACTTTTCTCGTCCCTTTACTCTGTTCGTGGACGAAAAGGGGGGATATATGAATGCAGTTTTAACACAATTACATGGGGATAAACAAAGGCCAATAGCTTATTTTTCGAAAAAATTGGATCCTGTGGCCGCAGCACTTCCGCCTTGCCTTAGGGCTGTGGCTGCCACAACAGAAGCTGTGCTAGCCAGTACAGATATAGTGCTCATGAGCCCCCTAACAGTAAAGGTGCCTCACGCTGTACATTCCATTTTAGTACAGGCTAAGACCTCCCATCTCACTACTGCTAGGGCAATACACTAATTGCCATACAGAAATAACAAAGGTTGTAAAGCCTCGAGTAGATCTACAAGAAACACCTTTAGAAATTGGAGAAAATATTTTTGTAGACGGATGTTCTTTGCGATTGGAAAACGGAGCACCCTCAACTAGTTACGCAGTGGTCCAAGGGGACCGCCTGCTGGAAGCAAATCGAATTTCATCAAGTTTAAGTGCACAAGCAGCTGAATTAATAGCGCTCACCCGAGCATGTCAGCTGTCCGAAGGAAAAATCATAACAATTTATACAGATTCCAGATATGCCTTTGGAGTCTGCCATGATCATGGGGCATTATGGAAATTGAGGGGATTTAAGACCAGTACTGGCAAGCCCATCCAACATCAAAAGTTAATCGAATCCCTCTTGGAAGCCATAACTAAACCATCAAAACTAGCGATTGTTAAATGTCAAGCTCACACAGGAAAACAGGACCTTGTCAGCAAAGGAAATGAATTGGCAGATTACTTTGCTAAAGAGGCTGCATACAGTAACACACCAATCTCTTTATTCCAACAGAGAAATGACAAGGACCCCGATAATCAAATTATTTCTTTACAGAGTGCAGCCACGGACATTGAAAAGAAAAAGTGGTCCAAAGAAGGATCCCTCTCTGATGGAGTCTGGACTCATCAGCAAACTAACAAACCTTTTCTCCCAAAAGCTTCTTTTCCAGGTATGGCAAAAATAGCCCATGGCCTCGACCATGCTGGGAAAGATGCCATGGTTCAAGATGTTGAAAAACATTGGGAAGCTGTAGGCTTCTCTACATATGCAGAGCAATTCTGTAGACGCTGTGCATTATGTCAAAGGTTTAATGTAGGAAAAGGCACTCAGGTAAGTCCCCGTTACTCCTAACCCAATGGGTCCGTTTGAACACCTCCAAATGGATTTTATTGAACTAACACCGTCTAAAGGTTACCGATATTGCCTTGTGATTGTCGATGTGTTCTCCCGATGGGTAGAAGCTTTCCCTTCAAAACGCAATGATGCCAAAACGGTTGCTAAAGCACTAATTAAAGAAATTATTCCAAGATGGGGCATCCCGCAAAAGCTACAGACAGATAATGGTACTCACTTTGTGAATTCCATAATAAATGAATTGACTACCTGGCTACAGATCAATGTACATCATTACTGCAAATACCATCCACAAAGTGGGGTATTGTGGAACGATGCAATGGCACCCTAAAAGCTAAGCTTGCAAAAATTTGTGAACAAACCAATTTATCCTGGCCAGATGCTTTACCCCTGGCTTTAATGGGATTGAGGGACGGACACACGGCAATTGGGGCTATCGCCGTTTGAAATCCTGACCGGACGACCCATGCCCGTTGGCATGGTTATAGGAAATGTGAACCTGCATACTGTGGACAATGATCTTCTCTCTAGTCTTACAGGCCTCCGAGCGTCCCTGAAGGAAGTCCACGAGCAGGTTAATCAGGCTTGGAGAACCAGCCCTCCATCTAAGGACTCGCCGATTCCCTTGGGCACCTGGATCCTGGTTCGAGACACCCGGAGGAAACATTGGCATCAGCCTAGGTGGAGAGGACCGTTCCAAGTTCTTTTGTCCACACCACACGCTGTAAAGGTTGAAGGATTGCCGCCTGGATTCACGCCGCACTGCAAAAGATGGCACCCATAATATACATACTCTTGTTGTTTTTTCTTCCATTATCCACTTCACGGGTGACACTGACTTTCCAGGTTGAGGAAACTGCCTCATACCAGGTTGACTTTTGTGCAATTGTTCTGGAGTGATGTGTTTGCAAACACAGGACCAAATGACTGGGGTTATGAACCCTGGCAGGCTACTCAGTATGGCCTAAAGACTCGATTCTCTATTTTAAAGGGACATGCCTCTCATGAGTGTGCTAAGAATCAGTGTAACCCATTAATCATTACTCTAAAGAATCCTTCTTTGCATGATTCAGGAACTTATGTCTTAGCTGCATATGCAAGTGGTCATGATCCCCGAGGACTCTTTCAAATTAAGGTCAAGACACCTGCTCCCTCTCCTCTGTCCCCCTTTCCTACTTAGTTTTTGACTACTGCATCCATGCGAGGAAAAACCCTAGTCCAGGCTTTGAATCTAACCACCTTAACAAGCACGTTCTCAGTAGAAACTGGTTATGGAGACCAGAATAGATGGTTACTTATATTATAACCAGCAGCGTTTCCTTAATTTTACTAGAAATGCTATAGAAGGTATTCATGAACAATTAGATCGTACCTCCCTAATGACTTGGCAAAATCGTTTACTTGCTGAGAAAGGTGGAGTATGTGCTATGTTTGGTGATGCTTGTTGTACATATATCCCTAATAATACTGCACCTGATGGGTCCATTACTCGAGCACTAGCCAGCCTAACATCTCTTTCCAATGAACTTGCCACTAACTCAGGCATTTCTGACCCTTGGGATCGATGGTTCATGTCCACCTTTGGGTCATGGGGCCAAAGGCTAAAATCAGTATTTATTTCTTTGGCAGTAGTATTCATTGTCCTTTTACTTATCGGATGTTGCATTGTTCCTCTTATTCGCTATATAATATCCAAATATTTCACTGCTTCTATAGCCAAGGCCTATATGCTACACGAGGAACATATGCTCCAAATTGCCTCTTCAGTTTCCTCATCCCTTTCCCCCTCTCCTCCTCCTTCCCCATCCCTTACCTCCACCTTCTGAATTTTCTTCACTCTTTGTCATGCCCAGATTGATAAAAAGGGGGGAATGTGGAAAAATAAAAATCAGTTATTGATCAAATCTGGTGTGCGTGACAAGGGCCACGAGAAGTCTGTCTTGCGACAAGTGCAGCTTCTGTTTTCTGTAACGAACAAGAAGTTACAAGTGCCCAACTGATGACCTTTAAAATTGTGTAACTACTGATCCAAACAAAATTATTGTAAAGATGTAATGTCTTGAAATTCTTGTGCAACTAAAGTCATAAGGTCAAATTTTGCGCTTAGCATTATAAAAGATTTAGGACACCGACACCTGGGCGCAGATGAAGGGCAGGTGTCCTAGGACTGTGCTTCTCTGTCATTCTTACCTTTGCCTGGTGTGTATTAATAAAATATTTTTTACTAACTTTAATTATATCTCTCTGTCTTCAGTCACAAGAAATGACACTAGAGAAAAAGTGTCCACAGGAGACATTAGAACATTAGAACACTCTGGACGAGAACAGGCCATTCAGCCCAAGAAAGCTCGCCAGTCTTATCCACTTATTTCTTCCAAGAAAACATCAAGTCGAGTTTTGAAAGTCCCTAACGTCTTACTGTCTACCACACTACTTGGTAGCTTATTCCAAGTGTCTACCGTTCTTTGTGTAAAGAAAAACTTCCTAATGTTTGTGCCAAATTTACCCTTAACAAGTTTCCAACTGTGTCCCCGTGTTCTTGATGAACTCATTTTAAAATACAAGTCTCGATCCACTGTTCTAATTCCCTTCAGAATTTTAAACACTTCAATCATGTCACCTCTTAATCCATTTTTGCTTAAAATGTATAGACTCTCTGTACCTTTTCTAGCACTGCTATGTCCTTTTTGTAGCCTGGAGACCAAAACTGCAAACAGTACTCAAGATGCGGCCTCACCAGTGCATTATAAAAGTTGAGCATAACCTCCTTGGACTTGTACTCCCCACATCGTGCTCTGTGTCTTAACATTCTGTTAGCCTTCTTAATGGCTTCTGAACACTGTTGGGAATTTGATAGCTTAGAGTCCACTACAACTCCTAAATCCTTCTCATAAGGTGTACTCTTGATTTTCCGACCGCCCATTGTGTATTAAAACCTAATATTTTTACTTCCTATGTGTAATACTTTACATTTACTGACATTAAATTTCATCTGCCACAAATCTGCCCAAGTCTGTATGCTGTCCAAGTTTTTCTGTAATGATATAACTGATTCCAAATTATCTGCTAATCCACCTATCTTGGTATCATCTGCAAACCAACTTTTTACTTATATTCCTATCTAAATCATTTATATATATTAAAAATAGCAGCGGCCCTAGCACTGACCCCTGTGGAACACCACTCTTAACATCGGCCAGTTCTGATGAGGTTCCTCGCACCATCACCCTCTGCTTCCTGTGTCTGAGCCAATTCTGCACCCATCTAAAAATATCACACCCTGAACTCCCACTTCTTTTAACTTGATGCCCAACCTCTCATGTGGCACCTTATCAAATGCTTTCTGAAAGTCCAAATAAATAATATCATAAGCTCCACTTTGATCGTATCCTTTTGTTGCCTCCTCATAGAACTCCAGCATGTTAGTAAAACACGACCTCCTTCTTCTGAACCCATGCTGACTGTTCAGAATAACTCCTGTCCTTGCCATGTGTTGCTCAATCTTATCCTTAATAATTCCTTCCATTAATTTTCCTGTGATGCATGTTAAGCTACCGGACTATAGTTGCTTGGATCTGCCCTGTCACCCTTTTTATATAATCTATATAATAAAAGCCAAGCGCGGTGTCCGTGTCCAGGTCCACGTTCCTTTTGGCTGTATAGCCGCCGCGTAGAAAACCACCAGTCTGCCCCCTCTCAGAATTCCTCCTTACCCCCCTTCGTTCTTTCCCCTTTGCTTTTATTTTTCCTGTTCCCGAAAATCTTTTCAAAACAAAAGTAAACAAATAGACAGAGCGTCACATTAACGTCTTCTCCCCTCTGCCTATTAAATAATCAATAAAATGAAATAAAAAAATCACGAAAAGAAACAGAAACCACAACCTACCCTTACAGCGTCCACCGCGCTTCTGGCGTTACAGCCAAACACGTGGTGTATGCAGGCTATGAGGTGTGACGCTAATTAAAGCCCTTACTACAACAGATTATATTGTTCATATACTATTAACTACAGTATTTACAAGGATCAACTATCTTGGGGAATTTCATAACAAAAAAAAAAAATGAAATTATAAATAACATGTGCACTTGAGTATTTCGAGCCCTGCGTCTGAGTCGGATGGTTCCCCTGGTCACCAATTTGTGTGTTTCACTATGCCCACTATGCCTTTCCGTCTTCAGCTACCCATGTGCGCTTGTATGGAGGAGACCTTACGGAACAATGCCGAAACGAAACGCAACTAAATCTGCTGCTGCGAGAGAGGACACATTACAGTGTGATCATGAAGCAAAGAGGCAAAGGCCTGACAGTCGCTCACAAGAAACGAACACTCAGCATTCACACAGATTAGCTCAACGAATCACCCCACTGTAAACCTGCATTATAGTTATAATATTGCACAACCTGAGCCACTTTATAAAGCGCGTATTTACATATGATGATGATATCATTTTAAGGTGAAATGCAGCAAAATATGTTTATTAAATTATACAGATAAAACTTTAACTTCATTTAAATAATCTGTGTCGTGAAGGATAGAATAATTAAACATGTACTACGAAGATATTTCAATGTTCATTAAACGTTTTGAAGAATTGGCGCTAAGCTTACAAATGACTTAACGTCTATTACAGAGCTGATTGTGTGCCGATCAGTTACTTGGGGAAAGAAAAGCAAGGACTGCAGTGACGGCTACGCCAATATATATTGAATATAAAACAGAAAGAGAAAATAACAACACAGCTAAAAACGCAGCAACAAATGTCGGCAAAAGTTAAATGCTTGTGTCATGAGCGTGAGGCGGCTATGCAGTGTCTGCAACGGACGTGGCCATCCACCGCGCATAAGCTACCTTACTGACATTGGCGGGCAAAGGAGTCTTCCTCTGCCCAGTGCCACCACAAGCTTAGAGCCGCCCCTGAGTACTGCTGCAATAAATTATTTCATCGAAGTGAAACACATGTTTAATAACGTGCTTTAACTCCTATCATCATGAAAATGATATCACGTATACATCTCAGTATTTTAGTTATTCAGAGAGCTGTAATATCACGAATGTAATTGATTCTGTGTCCAGTTGGAGGAAGAGAGCCGGTTTAAGAAGCAAGTAGTGATTTACACACATAGAGCACATAGATGATCAAATACAAAACAAAGCATTTAACGTGCTACTTTAATTACGATGTGATTTGAGAAACTGTTTAATTAAACGATTTTAAGATGAAGTTTATGATGTTCTACTTTAATGACAAAATAAACTACGTAATTAAAGTGGAAATTTTGAGATTGAAGTTGACATTTTGTGCTTTTTCCCCACTGTGTGCCTTTTTTTCTCTGTAAACTAATAAGCTTTTATATGACACTCAGACAGTGGACTACAACTCGCCTTTTCACGGCGACTTTGATATGTGACTCCTTTTTTATTTCCGGCACTGTGTGATTTTGTGAACGTGAGCTTTCAAGTTTCTCCAACACGCTATGTCACTCGATCAACTTCCTTTTGTTGATTATACCACGGTTTATTTGAACAAATAGCATGTTTTTCCTTTGCCTCCACTTGGTATTCGCTGAAATTCGTATATTTTCCTCTGTGCTTTTCCCATTGTCTTTTCACAGAAGGCTGAGCTTAAGGGCGATTTATATTGATTTGCATATTCAAAAAGGCGTATTTCTGGGAGGGATAGGGGCGTTACATAAAGTGCGTGCACAAGCGTTACTTTTCACGCTGATCGGGATTTATGTAGCGGAAGAACGTGGAAGTTGGAGTATGCACAGATTCCTGCATCTGGATTTTTCTGTGCGTAAACACATTTCGGCTTTTGTGCTTACGCCATGTTATAGTGCGAGTTCAACGCACGGCGTTATACATGAGGCCCCTGGTGATTTGTTTGATTTCATCTTATTTAATCTGAGCAGCACTTCCCTCTACAATTTCCAAATCCCTCAGTACCTCCTTAGTAGTCGTGTTTACCTCTGGGAGGTTATCCACTTTCCCACTTGTAAGTTTAGGGCATCTGCTGTTTCACTGTCTGTATCTTTCAATTCCCCTTTACTATTCCTGATGAACTTGACCTCCTCCTTGACCGTTCTTTTACTACTAAAATACTGAAAGAATTTATTAGGGTCTTCTTTTGCCTTACCTGCTATATTCCTCTCCAACTGTCTTTTAGCCTCCCTGATATCCTTCTTAATGGTTGCCCTCATGCTCTCATACACTCTATGATTCACTTTGCAGTCATTAGTCTTATATGCCTTATACAGCAGTTTTTTCCTTTGCAACTTCTTTTTTAAATCTTTATTAATCTACCATGGAGTTTTTTTTAGTTTCCTATTAATTCCAAATGTAGTTATGTATCTGTCCTGCATTACATGTAAAACATTTTTAAACCTGTTCCACTGCTCCTCGACTGTCTCCACACTTAAAAGCTTATCCCAGTGTATCCTACTTAGACTTTGTCGCATCTGCTCAAAATTAGCCCTACCAATGTTCATCCATCCATTTTCCAACCCGTTGAATCCAAACACAGGGTCACAGGGGTCTGCTGGAGCCAATCCCAGCCAACACAGGGTGCAAGGCATACCAATGTTCAACTTAACAGTTATAGTCTTTGCATTATGGACTTAGGATCATCTGCAGATGCAGATGGAACGTGGCAGAATGAGAGTCCAAGGGTTCCAGTTCCGAGAAAAAGGGCATGCCTGCTGACAGGGAACAGTATAGATGTGGAGCTCATCAGTGGGGGAACTGTGGACATTCACATGTATGCGTAAGTGCAAGGATGGAATTGGTGGAGCAAGATTACAGTTAATAAAGGGGTGGTGTATATGACACAGGTCTGTCAATGGATGGGTACTAGGACATGCTTAAGGATTTGCTGCTCTAGCCATGGGTCAGATGTTTTTCCAAAGGGTTTGAATTATTTAATTACAGCGTGCGGCAGAAATAACTCCCACATTTTAAAGTGGGATTGAAAAAACTACGAGGTATCACCAAAACTTTTTATTTCCCAAATGTAGATATAAAAAAGTTTTTTTACTTTAAGTTTAAGGTGGCATGGCTCTACCTAAAGGCGGCATGGCTCTACCTAACTTCCAGTTTTATTACTGGGCAGCAAATATACAGGCGATAAGAACCTGGACACAAACAGAAGAACATACACAGGCTTGGACCGCAATAGAAGTAAAATCCTGCAGTACTTCTTTGTATTCCTTCTACTGTGCTGTGCAGCAATAAACACACGTTATCGGCAATACACAAATAACCCAATTGTGCTCCACTCACTTAGAATCTGGAACCAATGTAGAAAGCATTTTAAGACGGAGAAGCTTCTATCCGTGGCACCTCTGCAAGAGAACCACCTCTTTCAACCTTCACAAACATATGCAGTTTTTAATATCTGGAAAAAAATTGGAATTAACTTGCTTAGAGATCTTTATATAGACAACATCTTTGCATCCTATGAACAATTACATTCCAAATGTAACATTCCAGCTACACATTTCTTTCACTATCTTCAAATCAGGAACTTTGTTAAACAGAACCTTCCAGATTTTCCTCATCTTACACCCTCATCCATGCTGGAAAAAATATTGCTCAATTTTAAGGAATTAGACTCCATCTCTACAATATATAAAATCATTTTACAGTCCCTCCCTTTCAAAGATCCAAGAGGACACTGGAAAAAAGATCTCTCAATTAATATATCAGAAGAGGAGTGGAAAGTAGCAATGCAGAGAATTCACTCAAGCTCCATATGCGCAAAGCATACAATTATACAACTTAAAATTATATATCGAGCTCATCTGTCTTGACTAAAACTCTCCAAAATGTTTCCAGGGCATGATCCAACCTGCGAACGTTGCAACCAAGTTCCAGCCTCACTAGGTTACATGTTCTGGGCCTGCACCAAATTAACATTATTCTGGACAAAAATTTTTAATTACCTCTCAGACAGCCTTGGACTCACAATCCCTCCTAACCCATTAACAGCTGTGTTTGGAGTTCTTCCAGATGGGTTTAAAGTGGAGAAAGACAAACAAATTGTGATTGCATTCACTACACTTTTGGCACGCAGACTTATTCTGATAAACTGGAAGAACCCAAACTCTCCTCTTTTAAGTCAGTGGGAAACCGATGTGTTATACTATTTGAAACTGGAAAAAATCAAATACCCAGTTAGAGGATCCGTACAGACTTTTTTCAAAACATGGTAGGATTTAATCAGTAATATTTTAAAATAAGCTCATAAAGCACAGAGAATTTATTAATTTAGGTATGTTTACAAGCCTTAAATTTCAAGCCGTTTACCTTGCTCTCTCTCTCAGGGGTGGGGATCGATCTGTTCTTAACTCAATTTTTCTTTTTGTAAAAACTTGATTGATTTGTATGGATTCTAATAAAATTAATAAAAAGGAAAGAAAGTTAAAAAAAAAAATTTTAGCATCCAATTGGTGGCCTTGACAGCTGATACACCTTTGGAGCCGTTCTTGGAGGTTTTCTATCACTCTCACTAGCATGTCAGGTGAAATTCCTTCAATTTCTGGTCCAAGGACCAAGGATGATGTTTGAAAACCTCCTGTTGCCCTTACTCTTTGAACCCACAGCAAAATCATTTTCCGGTCTGGAACACTTTCATTAGCACGTAAACCGAACTGCGTGTGAAACACCCTCTGCGTTGCAGCTACAGATTCGCCATTTTTGAAAAAAGCCTTCACTACAAAGCCCCGATGCTCACCTGACCATGGCATGGTGACGACTGAAAACTTTATTATGTACCATACCTAACGGAATGGACCGCACCCCTCTACCTGCTTTGGGGACCCCAAAGTGATTTTTCAAAATGTGAGAGTTATTTCTGCTGCACCCTGTATTTGAACACTACTTTTTCACTGTTTTTATGGATGATATTTATTGATTGTCTTAACTGCATTAGTTTTTGTGTTTTTTTCTTTTTCAACAAATGTGCACTTGGCACCTTAAACCTTATTGTTGTGTCTCTTACTCACAGCTGGTCCATTCTCGGTTTTTGGTCTACTAGGGGGTCAACTTAACTTCAGAGTGTTGGGCACGACTTGGCATGATAATCCCTGACACAGTGTCACATGATGATTCTTTGATGGGATGCAGCTTCTTGTTCTTAGTGTAATGTCTTATCCCATAAACCAAAATATAAAAATCCTCGAGCAGAGTATGAAAATGCTACATAAAATAACCATTCAAATCAAATCAAATCAAAATCTTTATTGTCATTGTAGCAATGAGACACTGTACAATTAAATTTTTAGGTGCAATTTTCCAGTGCAGAAAAAATAAAATAAAAATAAAAACAAAAAAACACAATAACAAAGTTACAACTAAAATAAGGGAATAAAATAAGTATCCAAAATTGTCCATAACAGCAGAACAATGCTTTTCACTCATACATACATACACACATTATATTGCATTTGTGCCTTATCTAATGTTAACTTAGACTGAAGCTGCACTCGGTCAGATTGACCACTTAGCAGCATTCAGCATGGTGATGGCTGAAGGATAGAAACTGTTCCTCAGCCTATTTGTCTTAGTCTTTATGGATCTGAAACGTCTGCCTGAAGGCAGGCATTCAAACAATGCATGTCCTGGGTGTGATGGGTCCTGAATAATTTTCTTGACGTTCCTGAGACAACAGGAACTATGTAGTTCTTCTAGTGAGGGAAGAGGACAGCCAACTATCCGCTGGGTGACCTTAATGACCTTCTGGAGCTTTTTCCTCTGTGCTACTGTGCAGCTGGAGAACCACACATAGGGACAGTAGACCAGGATGCTCTCTAATGTGCAGCAGTTAAAGGACACCAGCAGTTTCTCAGGGATGTTGTTCTTTCTGAGCACCCTCAGGAAGTAGTCTCTTTTGGACCTTCTTCATCTGGATGGGGTCTGGCTGTTTCTGGTGGATCCACTTCAAACTGGGCAAAGTAATGGTTCAGTTCCTCAGCCAGCGATAAATCACCTCCCACAGCTCCGGGACTGGTCCTATAGTTGGTCATATGCTGGACATCCATCCACACTTGCTTGCTGTTGTTGCTATCCAGGTTTTCCCCGATCTTCCTTTTATAGTCTGACTTGGCCTCTCAGATGCCCCTCTTTAGGATGGTTACCCTTGTGACTCACCAGACCCGAAAGCAGTGTTCCTCTCTTTCAACAGCCTCTGGACTTCCCTGGTCATCCAGGGCTTCTGATTGGAGTAGACTCAGATATGTTTATCCACTGTGACAATGTCTGTGCAGCTCTTAATATAGCACAGTACGCTATCACTAAACACTTCAAGGTCTTCATTAAGAATGTTGTTGATATTTACAAAACTGAAATGGAAAAAAAATTAAATCGTCCATCCAATAATGTTCCATCACTAAAGGCTATAATAATAGATAGATAGATAGATAGATAGACACTTTATTAATCTTAATGGGAAATTCACCTAATCCAGCAGCAGCATACTGATACAAAAAACAATATTAACAGTGAAATAAAAAAAAAACAGAGAAAAAGGTAGAAAGATAAAGACTTTAAAGATAAAGTCATACACAGAGCTGCTGGAAAGGCTGCCACTCGCATCGGCGCCTGAGTCATAATAATATAACACAACCTGCAGAAAACTGAATGGTGGTTCTCTTCTCAAATTATAAAATATGCAAGCCACTGCCTGTTTTGTAGAAGTTACAGTGTGACATGGCAAAAGAGAATGTTATGTTTCTTGCAATAGACTGGAACTAATTTTAAGTACAGCCTAGTACATTCACTTCTCAAAGAATCATTCCTGAATATTTCTTGAAAATGTTTTTGGTTATGGGATCAAATGGGGGCATCATGTTAAGCAAAGAAGCTCCTATCTTATTTATCAAGCATGCAAACTGCAACACTGGCCTCGGCATTCTAGCACATTATTACAGATATTATTGCCAAAACAGACTTTCTATAAAGGATAGATCTAGTAGTTATGCTTTTAGAGTTATTTTTTTCACATCAGCGCCATGCCGTCATTTGCTCCAGACACTTAGTTTGTTCATTCTTGCAAGACAACTCACCACCCTCAAAGGTTTACAATTTTTAGTACACAATATTGCAAAAGTGGTACATAAAAACAATGTGCACCTAAACTTCTCATCAACACCTTTAACAATCCAAGGGCTATAGCTCATACCATTTAGTCTGAGAAGTTAAGACAATGATTTGTTAAGCGAGTGAAATCCTTCATCTGCCAGCTCATATTGTATTAAGAAGTTGGCCAGGTAATCCCACTGTAGATCACAATACAATATAAAATGTGTTAGAGGGAGTTGTTCATTTGATACTTCCAGTCTTGGTAAACTCACTCCTATATAAGTTGATACTAATCATTTTCATGTTCACAATTTCCAATGCAGTTAGCATTATTGGACATTTCCCATTTGTGCCCTTCTTCTTTCACTAAGTCTTATAGCAGCTGCTGTTTTTACATATTCCTCTGTTTGTTTCTTTAACAATGATTCATTTATTATCTCCTTTACCTCTCATTACCAGTTTACCTCACCAGTATGTATTCTGGCTCACACTTACCTGCAGTCAGATATTGTTGAAGTAATTGTTACTTTTTCTAGATGCTTAGAAAGTAGAAAAGTAATACTTTTTATGTTGTCACACATGTGCAAAAAAGTGTGCTAATGCCTTTTCTCCCGTTCTTTCAGGAGTAGTAAGAACTAACTTCCTTCTTCTTCCAGCTTCAGACCATGCCCCCTAACGACATCACATCTGCCTTCCCTGTAGATCAGGGGTCTCCAACGCCAGTCCTGGAGAGCTACTGTGGCTGCAAGTTTTCTTAATTAGTGACCAGTTTTGCTGCTAATTAACTATTTCCCTTTATTTTAATCGACTTTTCTTGAGACCCTGAGTACTGAATTGATTCTTTTTTCCATAAACAGCACCTAAATATAAATTTGATGTGAAGTGAGCAGATGACCAACTAAGTTGGGGCCTCAAACTCCAACCAACTTCACTTCATTCAGTTTCTTAATTTGAAGCCAATTCTCATTGGTAATTAAAGCCATTATTTAATTCCATGGCACTCATTCTGCCATGGCAGGCATCTCCAAAACTGTTGATTTTCTTTTTTAAGAGCGCTGTCAAAATGTTTTATGGATCTGAGCAGATCAACATTACTGAGGCCTTCACCTTTCTTCATATTTAGTTATTGTGTGATGGACGCAGGTTGTTGTTTATGTGTTGATTCATTGTGTGTCATAATATTGTTTGGTTGCTAATTAAGGAAAAAGAAATAATTAAGGGGCCTGAGTCTTAAGCTGTACATCAATTAAAAATAAGGCAGAATTAATTAGCAGCGAAAAAAGGTCACTAATTAAGAAAGGGGTTAGAATGAAAACCTGCAGCCACAGTAGCTCTCCAGGACTGGAGTTGGAGACCCTTGCTGTAGAAGACCTGTCTCTTCCTATCCCTCATCTATAAAAGCCCACCACCTTTACCCTGCAGTCAGTCCTTGTTGGTGACTCAGTCTCGACATATTACTCAGCGTAGGATCACAGTCTTTTTGTCCCGAGAAACCTACAATATACGGGGTGGATCCCCCAAACTTTTTTTCCTGTGGTTGTCTCTCTTTACAATGTATAACTAATAACCACTAATGAAACAAATTTTTAACTTTAGTTTTTAGGAAACATCTAGACACTTGGGAGTCTAAAGGAATTCCCCAATACCTTGAGGAAGACATTTGAACTTCCTTCAATAATGATAGAGTCCCATAAAAATGGAAAATATCTCAGTGACCAGTCTCAAGATGAAATCAATAGCAAGAGCATTCTTCCAGTTCCAGTTGGGTATATTCAGTAAGATTTAAGCCTTTGTTTAACTTTTGGACTTCTGGTCTATTGACAACAAATAAAAGCCTCTTTCGGATAAGTGTTTTTTTAAATAAAATTGCTAAATATGACTACATCTTAATGAAAGTGCCAAAGACCAATAACAGCACACCATGCTTGTCCAGAAACTAACTTCTACTTCAAAAATACCATATTCATTAGCAGATAGAGCCTTCTGTGAACTGTGAACTCCTTGCCTACTTGCTGTCATGTAGCACATTAACAGTTGTTTATCACATCACTGCATTCATAAAGAAGATAAATGTAAAAGCAGAACTTATCATTTGTCCATGTTTTGAATATTTATGAACAAACAAGCATCTCTTTTCATCAGATAGGTATATACATGAAAGATGTGCTAAAACACAGCAACTGAATACTAAACATATCTGAGTACTAGCCTAGCTTCTCAACAATGTATAACTTACTAAATATTATTGAACATTTATTTTTTGTACCCAGTAGAGTGTTGCAAGGAGTTGCCATCTATATTTACATTTATTCACTTAGCAGAGGCTTTAGATAAAAGTAAATTACAAAAAGAAGTTAACATAATCAAGTAAACAGTCTCATGGACAGTTTGAGAACCAAGTGTTACAGGACAAGGTTACAAAATTGATCTTCACAGGTGAAGAGCTTAAACCAAACAGAACAACACAAGACTAGGTAACCTCTGCTACAAGAACCTATCAAGGCTATTATTTATTAGTCAGATATTCACAGAACATGAGTCTTTAAGCGCTCCTTAAACAGAGTGAAGGTGTCAGTGTTTGGATGGAGATGGGTGGCTCATTCCACCAGCTGGAATGAGATTTGATGCCATGCAGAGGTGGTATCACCTAATATTGTTTACAAGCAGGTCTGAGTGGAAAAGCACCATAGGTCCTCATAAATGCATTTGTATACATAGGTCCATTAACTGCCCTATAGGGAAAGCATCACAGATTTGACTTAATGTGTGCTGTTACACGGAGCCAGTATGGAAAGAAGAGTGGCATGCCCCTCTCTTAGCTGGTTAAATACAACATGTGTCACAATATTTTGAATCATCTGCGGTGGCTTAGAAGTACATGCAGGTACTCCTGCCAATAAGGAACTGCAGTAGTTAATATGTGATAGGAACAATGCCTGGACAAGAAGCTGTGCTGCATACTCCATCAGATACTATAATCTGATTTTGTAGACATTTTACTGAGTGAATCTGTAAAAACTACAGACCGTTGCAATGTGATTAGTGAAGGATAGCTGGACATTGATCATCAACTCAAGGTTGCATACTGATTTGGTAGGTGTTAGTGATAATGAGTTGACCCGGGGTGGTGAATAGAAGGACTGACTGGGATAACAAGAAGGTGTGACTTGCCAGACATCTTGGTTGTGATATCAGCAAGACATGATGAGATTCGAGTAGGGATTGTGTTGTTCTCTTGAGGGAACAGCATGTACAGCTGTGTCTCATTTTCATACTGATGTGAGAATCCATGGGACTTGATGACATGGTCATGTGCTCCTCCATTATTGTCAAGATCTTTCCTTGGATGATACAACTGCAAACTCATTCATGCTGAAGCAATGTGAAGTTTTCTGTCCTTGGGATGTTAGAAGAAAGCAATGTGGACACAAACAGAATATGAACATTCCCTGAATAATAACTGGAGAAACGATCTATGAGTCAATATTAAGTACTATGTTGCCAACAAAGCCAAAAAGGCAACAAAATAGCAATTATCTCCAGAACGCATGCTTCAGAACATATTGTCATGCGTACAGAATTCAGTGAATTTCATATTTGCATGTCCAACCAGTTTTAGTAGTACAAGTTATTAACATCATCACTTTGGCTGCTCTTTCTACTGGCCAGTTAACCCAATTCATGGTTTCACTCTGTTTTATTCAAGCTCAGTTGATTTTTAACCCCACACTTATGTTACTTCTAGGACAGTTCCTAGAATCACTTTTGGGGTCAGGATCACGCCCGTGAAAGTCCCAGAACAATCACTTCAGAGTCCCCTATAATCATCCCAGATAATTGTGCACCTTTGAGTCCTGCACTCAAATCCAGTGGGACCAGAAAACCCTTTACTGCTGCTTAGTGGTGTGAGTGTACTACCAAAAGGTGGACAAGTGGTAGACCACAATAACAGAGGAAAACAGGTCAGAAGATGAAACACAAGTCAGCAAATGCCAATTAAAAACCAAGAAAGGCTATCCTTTTACAAAACCAGAATGTAAGCCAATTTTGTCACCAAAAACACAGTTGCAGGTTTATTTGCTAAAAATCCTACTCTATACTAATCACAAGATTTCTAGAGAGTGTCCACAAACTTGAACAATGAGTCACTTGTGCCACCACATTATGCTGTACAGTACATGGTCATGCCAGTGACATCATATTATGCAAATTTCAGTACCCACCATTCAGCAACAAAGCTTTGCATCGTGGGAAAGGTTCACCAAAATGCCAGCACCCATAAAAAACAAAACTGTAATTGCATTATAAATCAAAATATAACAAAATTTAAAATAAACAAGTCTAAAACAAAATAAAATAGGAAAACTAAGATGCAAGGCATTCTTTGTACTTCAAAGTCACTGAAAAAATGTGTGTTTTAGAAATAAGTTTATAAAGCTCAAAAATATGTATAATACTTTAGAATCATTATAGTGAGGAAAGTACTCTAGTCTTCTGTGGTCTTCAGGATCAACCCCTGTAATCATCCCAGATAATTGTGCAACTTTGAGTCCTGCATTCAAATCCAGTGAGACCAGAGAACCCTTTACTTCTGCTGCCACACACTATTATCTTATTTTAGTTTCTAAGGAGTGCTTTGGGAGCATACAGCATATCTAGTACTGGTAATAGTAGTAGTAGTTAATATTAATAGAACTAATAGTATTGTCGCATGCACACAGTGCAGCAAAACTCTTTCTTGTATGTCCAACAAACATGCAACATGCCATTCTTCTCAAGTGCTAGTAGACCACTCACTCCTGCCATCAGGGTGGAACTGTCGTTTTAAATACAGACGTTACCAGGCCAATCCCCTGCTATGTCTCTACCCTGCTCTCCTTCTGCCATTCTAAATAAAGAGGTAGAATATAGAAGATTTTTATAAAAGAGAATTATCAAGTGGCAAAAGTTTCAATATCTGTCAGTAGCTTCTATTTTTTCTATTCTTTAATGAGATCAATATTGCATGATTAAAAAAGAACAGCAACATAAGAAAAAAAACTTGATTAAATCTAAATGACTTCCCATTTTCATTATAATCTTCTTTAAGTCACATAAGACCTGAGTGACGTCTTAGACACTTTCTTTTTGATGACATTTTTCCAAGTACAGTCTTCTCAGTTTAAAATATTCTTTTCAACTTGTGGTCTAAATGGAGACAAATGTCATGACTACAGCACACATTTGAATGCCTGCATTACTACTACCAATCTTTGCCTATTAGGAGAGCAGCAACAGAAATGTGAACGCTGTCTCAAGTGAATTCTGCTTTTAATAGAAGTGCTTAGTTTAATTTGGGTCAAAGAGACCGTAACAATTTGTCTTTAAGTTGTCACTTTCAATTTGGGTGCACTGGAATCTTCTAAATGAGCCATTGTTGTAAGACTTCCAATGATTTATGCTGAAGCAGTCAAGATAACAGGATTGTAGAGGACAGCTATGTATTTTACTGTTAATGTACTTACATGGTGAATATTGAACTAAAGAGTTTAAAAATCCATAATGACAGTGAAACCTGGAAGGCAGAATACTTTTTATATTGCTCTTACTTTCCCATATTATTACCCAGTCATTTGCATTTCTTATTGTGAGAAGTAGCAGAAATACAGGATTTTAAATTACAGAAATGAAAATGACATTTGCATACCTAAGGACTCCTGCAGAAAAATTCTGAACCAATTCATACCTGTTACTTCATTTCCAGACACAATTGCAGAAATGAACTTTGTGCACAAGATGGCGCTGATCATCTGCCGCTGCATCTGTATTGGCATAACTTCCGTTCAGACCAAACCCTATTTGTTTCATCATCTTCTAAAGAAGAAAGAAGAACTTAAGAAGTTTTACAAACAAGAAGAGACCATTCAGTCCATCTGTGACATTTTATAGTCAGTGTGTGAAAGACATGCATTGTATCACAGGGGCTTCTTCCCTTGCCCCGTGAGTAAAATGTAAATTGTCTTCAATGTTCACATAACTAGCCACAAGGACAACTCATGAGGCTAAGTAATTAAGCAAGCTAACATTAGTGAAGTTATAATGCATTATCTAATATCTATCCCCATTATAACTGTGCTAGCACTGATACTAATTGTTTTGTCAACCCTGCCCACAAATGAAAAGGCTGCCAGACTTCATATGTTCAGTTTGTTGTAGCCCCGTAAACATAAGGGTTGGGCTTCAATCTGAGGTGGAGGATGAGCAGTCATGGTCACTAAAGAAGAACTGCCAGTCTTGGTTAGAAAGAAATCAAAGTAGAATGAGTATTTTTACATGAAACAAACTTAATGCAGTCATGTCTACTTGCCATAACATTAATAGCCTCATCTAGTCACCTCAGTCACTACTTAGCTGAACATGTGCCATTATGAGTTCTTTCTTTAGAATATATAATTTTATGAACATCTCATTTATTAGTCAGACCTGACAGTGTAAATACTGCTTTAGCATTCTTATTTCAGATTAATAACAAAGGAACATATCACTTCTTTCATTCCAAACTAAATTTAGCTAGTAAATCAAAATCATTACGTTCAGAATGGTGCTTTTTTTCTTGTAGTGATCAAGGTTTTTCTTTGAATCTTTACAAACCTTGATGAAAATTTTGATTGAAATTGTAGGTTGTAGAATTTGAGTAGTGAGGCACATAACTGTAACCTGATTATAGAGATCTGGGATAATGATATCATAATTTTGAAGCCTTTCAATTCACAATGGTGGTTTACTATCTACATACTTCTTGTGTACACTTCTCTGCATATACTTTAAAGTTTGTTCTGCACTATTCTTACGCAAATAGTGAAATATGTTCACATGAAACATGAAATGAAGACAAATTAAAAAAAAAAATCTGCCAGAGTTTTCTTTTCTAACCGACAAAAAATTCCATCATTCTATTATCTGAACCCACTTCATCCAAAACGGCTATGGTTAGCCAGGGCTTGTTCTAGTAGTGGTAGTTGTCAGACCCTAAACAAGTCCTGCACAGGATACCAATTCATGATGAGGAGCACTTACTCCTACTGACCTCCTCAGGAAATTCCATGCTTCTGTAGAGTATGTAGAACCAAGTGTGGATGGAATGTGATTAACTCTCAGGATGCACACATATTCCCATCTACACTGGGCCAACTAGCAAACTCCACTTGAATAAAATGCTCATCTTTGGAATGTGGAAGGAAATTAACCAGGAAGAAACACTTGAAAACAGAGATGTTAACTACTCCAGCACAGTGATACCTACATAAAATTTAATATGAAGAAGATTCTTTTATTTCTTAGCATTCTACAAAAATGAAAGTATAAAACAGGGAAACAACATTTAACACAGAAGTGGACTAATATCTTTCATAAACCATCATTCACTGATTCATTCTTTAAACCCTCTCATCATTTCATGTCTACCTTTCTCTTTCACTTTGTTATGTACCTCTTGCTGACATGTCAGTACTGTCTCTATATATATATATACTAGCAAAATACCCGTGCTTCGCAGCGGAGAAGTAGTTTGTTAAAGAAGTTATGAAAACGAAAAGGAAACATTTTAAAAATAATGTAATAACCACCAATGACCATCTCATCTTCGTTGTCAACAGGTTTCATTCATCGAAGTGATCACTACCCAAATCGGTACTCGTGAATTTAAGATGTTTAACAGAAATTCCCGATATTAAGTTGTGGATTTGCCTGCGAATATTTAGCGGCAGCATGTCTATGAACTTAATTTAAACTTAAGCTTTACACCTTGCTTTCCTATTGATATGTCTACAAAGGCTTGTTCAGCTTCAGAGGGTTGTTCCTTTCTTACTGCTTCAATAAACAGCTTGTCTTCCTCTTTATCTGAGACATCACACACTGCATGCACGGGTTTACCTTTTCCAGTCCTGCAAACTTTAGCGAAGTGGTGGAATTTACCACATTTTTTACACTGTCTTCCTTTAGCTGGACATTGACTTTTTCCACCGTGTGCTTTGTTTCCGCAGTAGCTGCACTTATGAATATGCTTGTATGCGTTACTCGCTTCATATTCTTTTGCTGTCTTGTCAATTGTGTAATGGGGTTTTTGTTCAGCGCTCTTTGGAGCTCTTGCTTGTTCTCTGCGTACTGCGTTCACAGTCAGTTCACGTGAGCTGCTCTGAGTACATGCATCAAAGGTTCTCAGCTGTGCTTGTGCTATCTTGTACGGTCTTGCAATGTCCACTGCTTTATTTAATGTTAGCTAAAACCCAGCACTTAAAAGTTTCTCTCACACTTTCGCTGAGTTTGTGCCAAACACTAGTCTATCCCTGACCATCTCATCATCGTTTGCATAAGCACAGTCCTTCACCCGTGAATATTTAGTGGCAGCGTGTCTATTGGATTGCTGCTGACGGACGGCCTTATATGGGCAGGCACTCAATTACGTGTGAGGCGTGATGATGCGGGATGCAACTCCGCCTCACACGGCGACCGAGCTGCAGGCTATGGCCGTATATATGTACACTAGCAAAATACCCGCGCTTCGCAGCGGAGAAGTAATGTGTTAAAGAAGCAATGAAAAAGAAAATTAAACATTTTGAAAATAACGTAACATGATTGTCAATGTAATTGTTTTGTCACTGTTGTGAGTGATGAGTGTTGCTGTCATATATATATATATATATATATATATATATATATATTTACACACACACATAAACATATATATATACATATCTATACATATATATATATACATACACACACACACACACACATATATAAACATATATATACATATACATACATATCTACATATATACACACACAGCTATTTCGTATCAGTGCAATACGCTGCTTGTTAAAACGGATAACTCCCTCCGCTCTTACGTGCAAGTCTGCGTGGATATTATGAACTATCGTATTTGTTCAAGTTCTACTTAAATTTTAAATAGAAGGAATTTTTATTTAGTCGACAGAAATATCTTTGGTAGGAATGGTAAAAACAGACAGGAATATTATTCGTGAATAAATCAACTCAAACCTTAAACAACTTATAATATTTTGCTCTCCATAAAAATATATCCGTCTAAATTATACAAGTTAGAAATAAAGTAAGCGTTAAAAGAACAAACATTCAAATGTCTTTACTCTTATGTAATTTTATATAAAAAATAAACTTAGATTTTAAATATCCCAAAAGATTTTGCTCTCCATAAAAATATATCCTTTCAAAATTATACAAATTCAAATATGAACATGCTGCATAACAAAACCTGGAAATATAAATAAAATGTGTTCCTTTCAGCAATAACAAATCAAATCATTCAGTTGTCTTTGCTCATATGTCATTTTAGAGCTGGATGCCTGGCATCTTTTTGGCAACAGGTTCGTTTCTGTTTGGTGTGAGGTTCTGTGTTGTGGAGATTCTCAGGATGGACTGCAGGTGCTCATCAGTGAGGCGACTCCTGTGTGCTGTTTTGTTAGTCTTTATCACTGAGAAGAGCTTCTCACACAGATATGTGCTACCAAACATGCACAAGGTTCGAGCATGTAGACGGACTTTTTTTGTTCTTCAAAGTCACCAAAGCGCCGTGCAAGCTCAGTGCGCTCAGTTTATCAGCAAAGTGCGTATTTGGGAACACCGTAGTGACGACTTGGTTTAACATTACTTGGCAACAGGGAAAGTGAGGCAAGGTGCACTTGGTGCATTTGTGTCTCCCATAAAAGCAGCTTCACTTGAAATCACTTTGTGATTGTGCACGGTAAAACGTCCGCTGAAGTGTCAGATTCTTATTTAATTATGCTGCTTTCTGTATCTTCTGCATTGCATTCAGGTTACCCTGATGTTTTGTCTCATAGTGCCGTCTTAGATTAAATTCTGTAATTACAGCCACCTTAGCTCCACAAATGAGACACACGGGTTCAGTAAACATATACTCAGCCTCCCATCGGTTTTTAAAGGCTCTATTTTCAGAATCAACTTTTCTCTTCAGCATCGTGTGAGCTAGCTTCGCAATAACTTGCAACATCATAAGCTAGACTTGATTAATGCGGTAAGTGTTCGGCCAAGGCAGCTGAAGCGCTGCATTATGGGATCTGTAGTTTATTGTGTTACCAGCGCTTCATATACCCGGGCCATTAATAACAATAATACAGTATATAAAATGATCTCGCGGGCCGGATATAATTACATGCCGGGCCGGATGTGGCCCGCCCTTGAGTTTGACACATATGGACTAAATAGAACTTGAAAAGATATATTTTTCAAATGTGATCGCGCAATTCAGATAGAGTTGACGCAAGACTACAGCCTGCATGCCTCAATAAGTCATCCTCCCCTCGCTCTTACTTTTTTACCGTTCATCTAATGAATACACTGAGTATGGCTTTACCAAAACAATCATTGATGGCGAATAAAGTATCCATTATTCGAGTATGTAGATCGGGATATATACAGTGGTGTGAAAAACTATTTGCCCCCTTCCTGATTTCTTATTCTTTTGCATGCTTGTCACACAAAATGTTTCTGATCATCAAACACATTTAACCATTAGTCAAATATAACACAAGTAAACACAAAATGCAGTTTTTAAATGATGGTTTTTATTATTTAGGGAGAAAAAAAAATCCAAACCTACATGGCCCTGTGTGAAAAAGTAATTGCCCCCTGAACCTAATAACTGGTTGGGCCACCCTTAGCAGCAATAACTGCAATCAAGCGTTTGCGATAACTTGCAGTGAGTCTTTTACAGCGGACTGGAGGAATTTTGGCCCACTCATCTTTGCAGATTTGTTGTAATTCAGCTTTATTTGAGGGTTTTCTAGCATGAACCGCCTTTTTAAGGTCATACCATAGCATCTCAATTGGATTCAGGCCAGGACTTTGACTAGGCCACTCCAAAGTCTTCATTTTGTTTTTCTTCAGCCATTCAGAGGTGGATTTGCTGGTGTGTTTTCGGTCATTGTCCTGTTGCAGCACCCAAGATCACTTCAGCTTGAGTTGACGAACAGATGGCCGGACATTCTCCTTCAGGATTTTTGGTAGACAGTAGAATTCATGGTTCCATCTATCACAGCAAGCCTTCCAGGTCCTGAAGCAGCAAAACAACCCCAGACCATCACACTACCACCACCATATTTTACTGTTGGTATGATGTTCTTTTTCTGAAATGCTGTGTTCCTTTTATGCCAGATGTAACGGGACATTTGCCTTCCAAAAAGTTCAGCTTTTGTCTCATCAGTCCACAAGGTATTTTCCCAAAAGTCTTGGCAATCATTGAGATGTTTCTTAGCAAAATTGAGACGAGCCCTAATGTTCTTTTTGCTTAACAGTGGTTTGCATCTTGGAAATCTGCCATGCAGGCCGTTTTTGCCCAGTCTCTTTCTTATGCTGGAGTCGTGAACACTGACCTTAATTGAGGCAAGTGAGGCCTGCAGTTCTTTAGACGTTGTCCTGGGGTCTTTTTGACCTCTCGGATGAGTCGTCTCTGCTCTTGGGGTAATTTTGATCGGCCGGCCACTCCTGGGAAGGTTCACCACTGTTCCATGTTTTTGCCATTTGTGGATAATGGCTCTCACTGTGGTTCGCTGGAGTCCCAAAGCTTTAGAAATGGCTTTATAACCTTTACCAGACTGATAGATCTCAATTACTTCTGTTCTCATTTGTTCCTGAATTTCTTTGAATCTTGGCATGATGTCTTGCTTTTGAGGTGCTTTTGGTCTACTTCTCTGTGTCAGGCAGCTCCTATTTAAGTGATTTCTTGATTGAAACAGGTGTGGCAGTAATCAGGCCTGGGGGTGGCTACGGAAATTGAACTCAGGTGTGATACACCACAGTTAGGTTATTTTTAACAAGGGGCGATTACTTTTCACAGGGCCATGTAGGTTTGGATTTTTTCTCCCTAAATAATAAAACCATCATTTAAAAACTGCATTTTGTGTTTACTTGTGTTATATTTGACTAATGGTTAAATGTGTTTGATGATCAGAAACATTTTGCGTGACAAACATGAAAAGAATAAGAAATCAGGAAGGGGGCAAATAGTTTTTCACCCCACTGTATATACATATATATATACCCGCGGAGAAGTAGTGTGTTAAAAAAGGTAGAAAAAGAAAAGGGAAACATTTTAAAAATAACGTAACATGACTGTCAATATACAGTATTTGTTTTGTGAGTGTTACTGAGTGTTGCTGTCATCAAGGATTTGATTATCATTATTTCTTTCAATCTGGTTCAGTATTTGTAGGATGTGTTGTGTTCAAGTTACATTCCGTGTTTGTCAATCGTTGTAAAGATGACAGGTTTCATTCATCGATTCGTTTCTTACTGCATCAATAAACAGCTCGTCTTCTTCTTTATCTGAGACCTGACACACTGCATGGACGGGTTTTTTTTACACTGTCTTCCTTTAGCGGGACATTGATTTTTCCACCGTGTGCTTTGTTTCCACAGTAGCTGGATTTATGTATATGCTTATCAGACGCTTCATATTTTTTGCTGCCTTTTCAATTGTGTAATTCGTTTTTTGTTCAGCTCTTTGGAACTGTTGCTTTTATCTGTGCACTCGCGTCAGTTCACGTGAGCGCTTCGGTGTACATGCATCGAAGGTTCCCAGCTGTGCTGGTGCCATCTCGTGCTATGTCCATGGCTGTATTTAATGTTACCTTAGTCCTGGCACTTAAAACTTTCTCTCGCAGTTTCGCTGAGTTTGTGTCAAACACCACCCTGACCATCTCATCTTCCTCTCCATAAGCACAGTCCTTCACCCGTGAATATTTACCCGTGGCAGTTTGCTATTGGATTGCCACTGACGGACGGCCTTATATGGGTGGGCACTAAATTACAAACGCCAGCGGCAGCCTGTCTATGAACTTAATTTAAAGTGTAGGTTTACATCGTGCTTTGTTTCAGTAGCAGAACTCATGAATATGGTTGTATATGTCACTCGCTCGCTTCTTATTGTTTCGCTGCCTTCTCAATTATATAATGCATGTTTTCTTCAGCGCTTTTTTGAGGTCTTCCTGGTTTTCTATGTACTGTGTGATTACGTGGGAGGCGTGATGATGTCACAAGAAACTCCGCCCCCACGGCGTTCAAGCTCATCTCCATTACAGTAAATGGAGAAAACAGCTTCCAGTTATGACCATTACGCGTAGAATTTCGATATAAAACCTGCCCAACTTTTGTAAGGAAGCTGTAAGGAATGAACCTGCCAAATTTCAGCCTTCCACCCACACGGGAAGTTGGAGAATTAGTGATGAGTCAGTGAGTGAGTGAGTGAGTCAGTGAGTGAGTGAGTGAGTGAGTGAGTGAGTGAGTGAGGGCTTTGCCTTTTATTAGTATAGATAGTGGTGGATGGCCAGAGGCCTTACCTGGCTGTGACACCCTGATTTTGCAAGGACCGGACCAACAGAAGGCAGCCCCCTTGGCTTGCAGAAGGGTCACAGGTTGTGAAGTGCTGCCAGAAGAAGCACATTGTGCACCTGAGCTCCTTCTGGGTGCCCTATAAAAGTAGCCAATCACCACCATTCAATGACTAGAGTTGGGAGGAAGTGGATGAAGCCCTTATGGAGGAGTGGAGGCAGAAGGACTGGCGGCAAAAGAGACTGTGTTGTACTCTGTGCTTTGTGTGCTGTGAAGGCAACAGTGCTAATATACCATGTGCTGTGTGGACTAAAACCTGTGTCTGCCTGTCTGTGTCAGGGTTAGGGTGGCTGTACACACTCTTGGGCATCACAATATATAGACAACAACAGTAAAACCACTGACAGGTGAAGTGAATAACATTGATCATCTTGTTACAATGGCACCTGTCAAGGGGTGGGATATATTAGGCAGCAAGTAAACAATCAGTTCTTGAAGGTGATGTGTTGAAAGCTGGAAAAATGGGCAAGCACAAGGATCTGAGCGACTTTGACAAGGGCAAAATTGTTGTGGCTAGATAACTGGGTAACAGCATCTCCAAAGTGACAGATATTTTGGGGTTGTCCCAGTATGCGTGGTTAGTATCTACCAAAAGTGGTCCAACAAAGAATAACCAGTAAATCAGCAACAGGGTCATAGGCATCAAAGGCTTAGTGATGTGTGTGACATGTATTGGCTAGTCTGTCTGGTCTGATCCCAGAGAAGAGCTACTGTAGCACAAACCTTTGAAAAACGTAATGCTAGCCATGAATTAAAGTTGGGAGAATGCAAAGTTATCGCAGCTTTCTGTGTATAGGGCTGCATAGCCACAGACCAGTCAAGGTGTCCATGTTGATCCCTATCCACTTTCAAAAGTACCTTCAATGGATATATTGAGGAAGAGATGTCAGCAGGATTCACTGTGAGAAGAAGACAATCTGGTGGAGGCACTGTGATGCTGTCTGCAATGTTCTACTGGGAGCATTGGGTCCTGGCAGTCATGTTAATGTTTCTTTGACATGAGCTTCCTACCTAACGACTGTTGTAGACACCCCTTCATGGCAATAATATACCCTAATGGCAGTGGTCTCTATCAGCAGAATAATGCAACCTGCCACATTGCAAAAATTGTTCAGGAATGGTTCAAGGAACATGACAAAAATTTCAAGGTGTTGACGTGGCTTCCAAACACTACAGATATCACTCCAAGTGACCATCTGTTGGATGTCCTGGAAAAACAAGTGCTATCCACAGAGACCGCACCTCACAACTTATTGAACTTAAAGGATCTACTGCTAAATTTTTGGTGACAAATACCACAGAACACCTTCAGTGATCTTGTGGGCTCCATACCTTGGTGTGTTTTTCCAATCTTTTATTGTCCAATTTTGGGGAGCATGTGCAAATTTTAGCCTCAGTTGCCTGTTCTTAGCTAACAGGTGTGGCACCCTTGTGGTCTCCGGCTGCTGTAGCCCATCTGCTCCAAGGTTCAACGTGTTGTGCATTCAGAGATGCTCTTCTGCATACCTCAGTGGTTATTTAAGTAACTGTTGCCTTTCTATCACACTGAACCAGTCTGGCCATTCTCCTCTGAAATCTGACATCAATAAGGCATTTCGCCCACAGAACTGCTGCTCATTAAGTATTTTCATTTTTTCACACCATTCTCTCCTTAAATCTAAAGATGGTCGTGTGTTAAAATCCCAATAGATCAGCAGTTTCTGTAATACTCAGACCAGCCTGTCTGGCACAAACAACCATGCCACGTTCAAAGTCACTTAAATCAACTTTCTTTTCAATTCTGATGCGCAGCCTAAATTATAGCAGGTCATTTTGAAAATATCTACATGCCTAAATGCATTGAGTTAGATATTTGTGTTAACAAGCAGTTGAACAGGTGTACCTATGCATCCATCATTGAACCTGCTATATTCTAACTACAGGGTCATGGAGGTCTGCTGGAGCCAATCCCAGCCAACACAGGGCACAATGCAGGAAACAAACCCCGGGCAGGGGGACAGCCCACCGCAGGGCACACACACACACACACCAAGCACACACTAGGGACAATTTAGAATCACCAATGCACCTAAACTGTATGTCTTTGGACTGTGGGAGGAAACCGGAGTACCTGGAGGAAACCTACGCAGAAATGGGGAGAACATGCAAACTCCACGCAGGAAGGACCTGGAAAATTAACCTGGGTCTCCTAAAACTGAGAGGCAGCAGTGCTACCCACTGTGCCACCGTGCCGCCCACAGGTGTACCTAATAAAGCATATATATACAGTTAGGTCCATAAATATTTGGACAGAGACAACTTTTTTCTAATTTTGGCTCTGTACATTACCACAATGAATTTTAAATGAAACAACTTAGATGCAGTTGAAGTGCAGACTTTTAGCTTTAATTCAGTGGCTTGAGCAAAAAGATTGCATAAAAATATGAGGCAACTAAAGCATTTTTTTTTAAACACAATCTCTTCATTTCAGGGGCTCAAATGCAATTGGACATTTGACTCAAAGGCTATTTCATGGGAAGGTGTGGGCAAGTCCGTCATTATGTCATTATCAATTAAGCAGATAAAAGGCCTGGAGTTGATTTGAGGTGTGGTGTTTGCATGTGGAAGATTTTGCTGTGAACAGACAACATGCGGTCAAAGGAGCTCTCCATGCAGGTGAAAGAAGCCATCCTTAAGCTGCGAAAACAGAAAAAACCCATCCGAGAAATTGCTACAATATTAAGAGTGGCAAAATCTACAGTTTGGTACATCCTGAGAAAGAAAGCAAGCACTGGAGAACTCAGACCTGGACATCCATGGAAGACAACAGTGGTAGATGATTTAGCAGAACCATCGCAGAATCAAGGGAGGACCCCCTTCACAACAGCCAACCAAGTGAACAATACTTTCCAGGGGGTAGGCGTATTGATACTCAAGTCTACCATAAATAGAAGACTGCATGAAAGTAAATACAGAGGGTGCACTGCAAGGTGCAAGCCACTCATAAGCCCCAAGAATCGAAAGGCTAGATTGGACTTTGCTAAAGAACATCTAAAAAAGCCAGCACAGTTCTAGAAAAACATTCTTTGGACCGATAAAACCAAGATCAACCTCTACCAGAATGATGACAAGAAAAAAGTATGGAGAAGGCGTGGAACAGCTCATTATCCAAAGCATACCACGTCATCTGTAAAACACGGTGGAGGCAGTGTGATGGCTTGGGTGTGCATGGCTGCCAGAGGCACTGGGACACTAGTGTTTATTGATGATGTGACACAGGACAGAAGCAGTCGAATGAATTCTGGACGGCGTTTCATGATACAGATGGACAAAGCTGAAAGTCTGAACTTCAACTGCATCTGAGTTGTTTCATTTAAAATTCATTGTGGTAATGTACAGAACCAAAATTAGAAAATAAGTTGTCTCTGTCCAAATATTAATGGACCTAACTGTATATATATGCTTTATTAGGTACACCTGTGGGTGGCACGGTGGCACAGTGGGTAGCACTGCTGCCTTTCAGTTTTAGGAGACCCAGGTTAATTTCCCAGGTCCTTCCTGCGTGGAGTTTGCATGTTCTCCCCATTTCTGTGTAGGTTTCCTCTGGGTACTCCGGTTTCCTCCCACAGTCCAAAGACATACAGGTTAGGTGCATTGGTGATTCTAAATTGTCCCTAGTGTGTGCTTGGTGTGTGTGTGTGCCCTGCGGTGGGCTGTCGCCCTGCCAGGGGTTTGTTTCCTGCCTTGCGCCCTGTGTTGGCTGGGATTGGCTCCAGCAGACCTCCATGACCCTGTAGTTAGGATATAGCAGGTTCAATGATGGATGCATAGGTACACCTGTTCAACTGCTTGTTAACAAAAATATCTAACTCAATGCATTTAGGCATGTAGATATTGTCAAAATGACCTGCTATAATTTAGGCTGAGCATCAGAATGGAAAAAAAAGTTGATTTAAGTGACTTTGAACGTGGCATGGTTGTTTGTGCCAGACGGGCTGGTCTGAGTATTACAGAAACTGCTGATCTATTGGGATTTTAACACACGGCTATCTTTAGATTTACAGAGAATAGTGTGAAAAAATGAAAATACTTAGTGAGCAGCAGTTCTGTGGGCGAAATGCCTTATTGATGTCAGATTTCAGAGGAGAATGGCCAAACTGGTTCAGGGTGATAGAAAGGCAACAGTTACTCAAATAACCACTGAGGTATGCAGAAGAGCATCTCTGAATGCACAACACGTTGAACCTTGGAGCAGATGGGCTACAGCAGCCGGAGACCAGAAGGGTGCCACACCTGTTAGCTAAGAACAGGCAACTGAGGCTAAAATTTGCACATGCTCCCCAAAATTGGACAATAAAAGATTGGAAAAACATTACCTGGTCTGATGAGTCTCGATTTCTGCTGCAACATTTGGATGGTAGGGTCAGAATTTGGCATCTGCAATGTTAAAGCAACAATCCATCCTGCCTTGTATTAATGGTTGAGGCTGGGAGGGGGGTGTTGCAAAGGTGTGCAGGATATTTTCTTGGCACACTTTGGGGCCCTTAGTATCAACTGAGCATCATTTAAATGCCACAGCCTGCTTCTAGGATACTAGGATAACATGCCATGACACAAACCTCAGATCGTCTCAAACTGGTTTCTGGAACATTAGAATGAGTTCTCTGTACTCAAATGGCCTCCGCAGTCACCAGATCTCAGTCCAATGGAGCACCTTTGAGATGTGGTGGAATGGGAGATTCGTATCATGAATGGGCAGCCAACATATCTCCAGGAATTGAGTGATGCTATCATGTCAATTTGGATGAAAATCCATAAGGAATGTTTCCAGCACTTTCTTGAATATATGCCGCAAAGAATTATGGGAAGGCAAAAAGGGGTCCAACCCGGTACTAGCAAGGTGTACCTAATAAAGTGAATGTGTTTGTATATATATATATATATATATATATGTGTGTGTGTGTGTGTGTGTGCAAAGAGATACAATGTTTTTCATCTCCTCAAAGACATTTAACTTCCGCTCTGAAATGTCTTTCATGCTAGCAGAACAAAGCTATGAGAACTGTTTGATGAGAATATCAAGAGATTCACAACAAGATGTCATTCCCTGTGAGACACTTTAAAAAAGACAGGTTTCATAAATAAAAATTTAAAAAGTTAAAAAGTAAATATATATGCTTCATTGTGGATGATCCTGACCTTATTTTGTCTGATGTTCATTTCCAGGTTATGTTCATATAATGTATCTTTTAGACATGTCTATAGATTATGCTTATTTTTTATGTGCATTCACTAGTTTCTGTATTAATTTGTTGTGATATGCAATTCATAAAAGAAGTTATGTTTAAATACTATATATATGAATCATAAGATTGTATATTACTGTACAGTAATAAGAATTACATTGATAAACTAAAGTTTTTTTCATTGGGAATGGGTATTTGTTTTAACTTTATAATGCAGTATTAAAAATATCTATCTATCTATCTATCTATCTAGTTGTTCAGACCATGTTGAATTGACAATATTATGCTATTTACTGAAGCTGTCTCTGCCAAGAGTTCTGAGACTCGGTTGTGGGGACCCACTATGGCTGCAGGTTTTTGTTCCAACCAGCTCCTGTTTTTAATTGGACTCCTGGGCTGTTTAAGTGAACTGTCATTTCCCAGATTCTGTGTTTTGGGAACAATATAGAAATTAGAAAACTAAGTTATGTAAAAACAAATTGTTAAAGTGTACTAAGCAGTAATATCGGGATAATATATATTTTTTCTTTTTAACAATATTTCTCTTCTCTCTATTATAAAAAAAAATCTGGTGATGATATGAGACTTTTTTCCTGCGACGAGACGTGATCTTTGGAAGGAAGTTTTGAAGAGAGACAGAGAGACACTTTCACGTCCGGTGAGTCAGACTAGTCATGTCATACTTACAACCTTTGGAAGCAAGTCCCATGATACACATGCAGAGCAGGTTAGAGATAATGGAAGTAGGAAAATTTGTAAGTCTCAAAAAAAATGATAGTAAAGATCGCATTAGCGCAAACGAAATAATGGAACAGTGAAAAGAGATCTAATGGGTTTTGAGGATGTGTAGGGGAGAAGAGAGACAAGGCAGTGAGACAAAAGGACAGCAGCTATACAGGCTTTTAAACGTTTAAAGCACCACACGAGATGCAGATCACGCGGCACGGTAGCAACAGCAAGCCAGCAGCTGATTGAGCAAGAGGAGGTAAAAAACAATTACATTGTTTCCCATTGTATCACCGTTTAAGAGGGGTTTCAGAGGAGCAACCGCGTCTACTTGGGGTGCATTCAGCCCCCCTCTTCACAATGGCATGTAGCGCAGGTAGGTGGGGAAGGTTTAGGCGAGCGAATAATATTCATTCTACTTTTTCCAGGTGTTCTAATTATTTAATCAATCCATTGTTTACTAATTAGTGGGTCTGACTCTAAAGTAGTTGCAGCCTTTCAAAATTCATTGTTGTTTGCCTGGGTGTCTGCTCTGCTAATTTTTAAATGATTTTATTAAGATACAATGACGGGAGCAAACTGTACAGAGAAAGGGCAAAATATAATGAAATCAACAAAAGAGAGTTAAGCATTTCAGTTCTATAGCAAAAGTAGAAATATTTCTAAATGTCTTATAAATGTAAAAAAACATGCTGCTGTGCTTTTCTGAATGTAGAATAAAAGGAAAAAAACACCAGCTGATTAAATGAGATGAGTGCTATTATCAGGGGTTGTCACTGATTAGAAATCTGGTTGGAACAAAAACCTGCAGCCACAGTGAGCCCCCAGGTCTGATATTGAGAACCCTGGTCTATGCCATTATCCACAAGTATTAATGGTTGCTTGTATTTTGTTATTCAATAATAATCTAACACATACATTATGTTTTTTCAGTAATGATTGGTCCTGAATGTAAATTTGAATTTAAACAAGATATTTTCCAAAATAAACTACAACAAAATCTAACAGTTTTGTGTATCTTCTGTAATATAATCAATATGTGCCTCTTTTTTATTTGCAAGACTGTAACAAATTGTAGTTACAATGAAAGACGCAGATGTGTAATAAGAAAAAGAGAGAAAGGAAAAAAATCTTAAATCAGGTTCTGGAGAAAAAGAAACCTCCAGGACCCTAGAGCCCATATATAACGGAAATGTTTAACAAAAGAAGGTTAGCTGACCACCTAAACCCTCCATGAGATTAATACATTTCCAAAAATACAAAGCCAAAATTATCCAGGCAAAGATTCATGGCTGGATTGGTAACATATGTGACAAAAGTATCAAATATGTGCAATGCATGCTTCAATATGTTTGTGTCAGATATCAGGGGTCAGTATGTACATCAATGAAAAGATGGATTGGTCTCAGAACACAGAGGAGTTTTATAAGAAAGGGCAGCACAGGCTCTTTTTCATTAGGAGACCGTGTTCCTTTAATGTGGGAAGTGACCTCTTTTTCTACATCTCTGTGATAGTCAATGTGATTCTCTACGCTGTGGTGTGCTGGGCTGGTAACAGCACTTCAAGAGAGGCTCACCAAACCAACAAAACTAATTAAAAGGGTAGGCTCAGTTACAGGATGCACTCTGGACCTCTTGGAGGTCGCAGCAAAGGAGAAAATTAAAACAAAGCTGAGTGCCATTATGACCAATGCTGTACATCCTCTCTCTGACACACTGCCATTGAGGACTTTCAGCCAACACATTAGTCAGCTTTATACCAATAGAAGTATGGCTACATGTGACAGCAACTGCCAAGTCAGAAGTTTTCTTTCTTTTTAATTTTATTGCTTTTTAGTTATCTTGTGCATGTTCTGACCATCATAGTTATTTATCTACCTATTTATGTATTTATTTTTTTAAAGAGCTCCTGTAGTAGTAGAGTGTTGTACCGTGTTAGCCATTATGGATACAATGAGAAGTGAAGTAAAATTACACCTTTTATTGGCTAACTGAACCAATTATAATACACAAGCTTTCAAGGTAACTGAGGCCCCTTCTTCAGACAAGTTGTAATCAGTTTTTCCTTGACTTCCCAAGAACTTCTGTAAAAACCCAGATTTCCTCCTGGGGACAAATAAAATTCTATCTATATCTATGCCAAGAGTGATGCAGCAAGGCCAAAATATAAAACAAGAAAGTACTCCTCAGTGGAAGGCCTATAAGAACAATAACATGTTATACATGACCAGCTATAACATTTTTGTTATTCAAGCTGTACTTGGCAAAAACTAGCAACTCACCCCAAATTGTACCCTGATGCATCCTGAAATAGGCTCCACCTGCCCAGAACATGGGTGTTTTATAAAAAAAAAAAAATAAGCAAACACTTTAAACACCCATTGGATCTCAATAAGCAAAATATTCAAGTGGAAAATCTTTACTGAGTAATACTGTGTAATTCATTGAGAACAAAATGATGTAACAGCAGTCAATGGAAGCCAAAATCACCAACCCATTGAGGGCTGAATTCAACATCATATCGAAAATCAAAAAAAGTCAAAAACTAAAATCACAGGCTGATCCAACTTGTGTGAATTTCATCATGGCAACTCATAATGTGACTCAGTAGTGTGTATGGCCCCCCTGTGCCACACACTCTGGCCACATGAGGTTGGGCATTGTCCTATACCAGGAGGAACCCAAGGCTCACTGCACCAGTGTAAGGTCTGCCAATGGCTCTAAGCATTTCATCCTCGTACCTAACAGTAGTAAGTGTACTGTTGCCTAGAATGTGAAGGTCTGCAGGACCATCCCAGGATGTGCCTTCCCAGACCATCACTGACCCACTGCCAAAAAGGTCATACTGGATGATGTTGCAGGCTGCATACTGTTCACCACAGCATCTCCGGACTCTTTTATGTCTATCACATGTGCATAGTGTGAACATGCTCTCATCTGGGATGATTACAGGGAAAATGGTACAACTACCAATTGTGTATTCTCTGTCGAATGATAATTGAGCTACACAGTGATGGGCTGAGAGTAGAGGTTCCACCAGAGGTCATCGGGCCCTCATGCCCCCCTCATGGAGTCTGATTATAGCAGTTTGGTCAGAAACATGCACACCAGTAGCCGGCTGGACGTCATTTTGTAGGGCTCTGACAGTTCTCCTCCTGTTCCTCCTCCCACAAAGGAGACAATAATGGTCCTGCTACTGGGTAAATGCCCTACTACAGCCCTGTCCAGCTCTCCTTGTGTCTCCTCCATACTCTCAAGACTGTGTTGGGAGACACAGCAAACCTTCTTGCAACAGCAAGTATGGTTGTGTCACCCTGAAGGTGCTGGACCACCTGTGCAATCTGAATTAGTTGCAGGTACCGCCTCATGCTACAAGTAATTATAAGGACACTAGCAAAATGCAAAACTAGAGTAGAATTAGTCAAAAAGGATAAGGAGAGAGCAATTGTCCTTGGCCACCACCTTCAAAGCCATTCCCTTGTGGGGGTTGTCTTGCTGTTGCCTCTCCAGTGCAGCTGTTGTCACTTTCATTTGCACCAAAGCAGGTGAAGTTGTTTCACAATCGCTTATACTTCCTAACTTGGCAGATTGATATCCCTGAAGCTTAACTGACTTGGTATATACAGATAAAATGCACAAATTACTACTACATATGATAGGGTTTATTTATAACTAGCAAAATACCCGCGCTTCGCAGCGGAGAAGTAGTGTGTTAAAGAAGCAATGAAAAGAAAAGGAAACATTTTGAAAATAACGTAACCTGATTGTCAATGTAATTGTTTTGTCACTGTTGTGAGTGATGAGTGTTGTTGTCATATATATATATACTAGCAGAATACCAGCCATGTATGAGAAGTAGTGTTTTAAAGAAGGTACGAAAAAGAAAAGGAAAAATTTCAAAAATAATGTAACATGATTGTTAATGTAATTGTTTTGTCATTGATATGAGTGTTGTTCTCATATCTATCTATATATATATATATATCTATCTATCTATATATATATCTCTATCTATCTATATACATATACCTCTATCTATCTATGTATATATATATATCTATCTATCTATCTATCTATATATATCTCTATCTATCTATATATATATATAGCAGAATACCAAGGCAGGGAGAAGTAGTGTGTTAAAGAAGGTACGAAAAAGAAATGGAAAAATTTTAAAACTAACGTAACATGGTTGTTAATGTAATTGTTTTGTCATTGATATGAGTGTTGTTCTCATATCTATCTATATATATATTTCTCTATCTATCTATATATATATATACCCGCTTGGCAGCGGAGAAGTAGTGTGTTAAAGAAGGAAAGAGAAAGAAAAGGAAACATTTTAAAAATAATGTAACATGATTGTCAAAGTAATTGTTTTGTGTATTTGGCAGCGTCACGAAGTTCTTTTCGGTAGCTGCATCAGAAAATGTACTACGACGTCTGACACGCCTCCTTTTTACTGTTTTCTCACAGCTTGGATTGCTGCTGTCATATACACACACACACACACACACACACACACACACACACACACACACACACACACACACATACATACATACATACATACATACATATATATATATATATATATATATATATATATACATATACAGTATATATATATATATATATATCTTCATATCTACATATCTATATACATATCTACATATACACACACTCGCACATACATACCTATCTACATCATATATACACACACATACATACATACACACACACAAATTATATACATGTGTGTATGTATGTATGTATGTATGTGTGTGTGTGTGTGTGTGTGTATATATATACACATACATATACTTGTGTGTATGTTTGTATGTGTCTATATGTGTGTGTATAGGTTTGGTCACTGAGTGCAAGGGAAAAATAATAAATTATAGTCTATAAGTTATTAAACAGTAAAACATTAACGTTTTAAGAAGTACAGGTACATTGAAATTACATTTTCTATGTGAACATTCAAATTTGTGCCTCTGGTAATGTGCCTTACCGGCATTTAAAGAAAATTAGTTTTGTGTCCTCTGCAGTGTTAAGAGAGAAAGGCTTTGGTTTGGGATAAAAGGAAAAAAGGTGTAAAGAAAGGAAAGTTGCCTTTTTCTTTTATATAGTATAGCAAAATACCCGCGCTTTACAGTGGAGAAGTAGTGTGTTAAAGAAGCAATGAAAAGAAAAGGAAACATTTTGAAAATAATGTAACCTGATTGTCAATGTAATTGTTTTGTCACTGTTGTGAGTGTTGAGTGTTGCTGTCATATATATATATATATATATATATATATATATATATATATATATTTACACACACATAAACATATATATATATACATATCTATACATATACACATATATACATACATATATATATCTACATATATACACACACATATATACACACACATACATACATACACACACATATATACACACAAATACATATATATATATATACATACATACACACACACATATATAAACATATATATATACATATACATACATATCTACATATATACACACACAGCTATTTCGTATCAGTGCAATACGGTGTTTGTTAAACGTTGACTCCCGCTCTTACGTGCAATATCAAATCAAATCATTCAGTTGTCTTTGCTCATATGTCATTTTAGAGCTGGACGCCTGGCATCTTTTTTTGGCCACAAGTTCGTTTCTGTTTGGTGTGAGGTTCTGTGTTGTGGAGATTCTCAGGATGGATTGCAGGTGCTCATCAGTGAGGCGACTCCTGTGTGCTGTTTTGTTAGTCTTTATCACTGAGAAGAGCTTCTCACACAGATATGTGCTACCAAACATGCACAAGGTTCGAGCCGCATGTAGACGGACTTTTTTTGTTCTTCAAAGTCACCAAAGCGCCGTGCAAACTCAGTGCGCAATAACTCTAGCTTCGCAATAACTTGCAGCATCATAAGGTAGACTTGATTAACGCGGTAGTGTTACGGCAAGGCAGCTGAAGCGCTGCATTATGGGATCTGTAGTTTATTGTGTTACCAGCGCTTCATATACCCGGGCCATTAATAACAATAATACAGTATATAAAATGATCTTGCGGGCTGGAAATAATTACAGCCGGGCCGGATGTGGCCCGCGGCCCTTGAGTTTGACACATATGGACTAAATAGAACTTGAAAAGATATATTTTTTCAAATGTGATCGCGCAATTCAGATAGAGTTGACGTGCACTACAGCCTGCATGCCTCAATGAGTCATCCTCCCCTTGCTCTTACTTTTTTACCGTTCATCTAATGAATACACTGAGTATGGCTTTACCAAAACAATCATTGATGGCGAATAAAGTATCCATTATTCGAGTATGTAGAGCGGGATATATATATACATATATATATACCCGCGTATCGCAGCGGAGAAGTAGTGTGTTAAAAAAGGTAGAAAAGGAAAGGGAACATTTTAAAAATAACGTAACATGACTGTCAATATACAGTATTTGTTTTGTGAGTGTTACTGAGTGTTGCTGTCATCAAGGATTTGATTATCATTATTTCTTTCAATCAGGTTCGTATTTGTAGGATGTGTTGTGTTCAAGTTACATTCCGTGTTTGTCAATCGTTGTAAAGATGACAGGTTTCATTCATCGATTCGTTTCTTAATGCATCAATAAACAGCTCGTCTTCTTCTTTATCTGAGACCTGACACACTGCATGCACGGGTTTTTACACTGTCTTCCTTTAGCGGGACATTGACTTTTTCCACCGTGTGCTTTGTTTCCGCAGTAGCTGCATTTATGAATATGCTTATCAGACGCTTCATATTTTTGCTGCCTTTTCAATTGTGTAATTCGGTTTTGTTCAGCTCTTTGGAACTGTTGCTTTTATCTGTGCACTCGCCAGTTCACGTGAGCCACTCGGTGTACATGCATCGAAGGTTCCCAGCTGTGCTGGTGCCATCTCGCTATGTCCATGGCTGTATTTAATGTTACCTTAGTCCTGGCACTTAAAACTTTCTCTCGCAGTTTCGCTGAGTTTGTGTCAAACACCACCCTGACCATCTCATCTTCCTCTCCATAAGCACAGTCCTTCACCCGTGAATATTTACCTGTGGAGTTTGTTATTGGATTGCCGCTGACGGACGGCTTTATATGGGTGGGCACTAAATTACAAACGCCAGCGGCAACCTGTCTATGAACTTAATTTAAAGTGTAGGTTTACATCGTGCTTTGTTTCCGAAGTAGCAGAACTCATCAATATGGTTGTATATGTCACTCGCTCGCTTCTTATTGTTTCGCTGCCTTCTCAATTATATAATGCATGTTTTCTTAAGCGCTTTTTTGAGGTCTTCCTGGTTTTCTATGTACTGCGTGATTACGTGGGAGGCGTGATGATGTCACATGAAACTCCGCCCCCACGGTGTTGAAGCTCATCTCCATTACAGTAAATGGAGAAAAACTGCTTCCAGTTATGACCATTACGCGTAGAATTTCGATATAAAACCTGCCCAACTTTTGTAAGGAAGCTGTAAGGAATGAACCTGCCAAATTTCAGCCTTCCACCCACACGGGAAGTTGGAGAATTAGTGATGAGTCAGTGAGTGAGTGAGTGAGTGAGTGAGTGAGTGAGTGAGGGCTTTGCCTTTTATTAGTATAGATTTTCTCAATTTATTCACATACCTACTAATATTGTACTACATACTATAGAGACTTCCCTGCTGTAAGAGATCATGGGGAATGCCACCAAAACAACAAATATGCTGGGACAAATCAATCTTCAACCTGTGTTGTCCCCACTGCATGTGCTTTTGGGATGATTGCCAGCCATTCTCAGTGACTCTGATAAGCTACTCAATCAATCAATCAACATTTATTTATATAGCACATATTCATACAAAAGAAATGTAGCTCAAAGTGCTTTACAAAATGAATAGAAAATAGAAGACACAATAAAAGATAAACATAAGTCAACATTAATTAACATAGAATAAGAGTAAGGTCCGATGGCCAGGGTGGACAGAAAAACAAAAAACTCCAAAGGCTGGAGAAAAAATAAAATCTGTAGGGTTCCAGACCAAGAGACCGCCCAGTCCCCTCTGGGCATTCTACCTAACATAAATCAAACAGTCCTCTTTGTATTTAGGGTTTTCATGGAAGGACCTGATGATGATGGTCACGTAGACTTCTGGCTTTCAGTCCATCAATGTTGGTGCATCATGATGCTTTGAGTAGGTGGTGGTGGCGCAGGCCACCACAAAGAAACCGGAAAAAGAAACAGAAGAGAGAGTAGGGGTCAGTATGGATTTTAGAGCCACCATGAATAGTTATTATGAAGAATTGAACATACAGAGTATCAGTATTAAGTTAAAGTGAAGTTATAAAAAGGCCATGTTAAAGTAATGTGTTTTCAGCAGTGTTTTAAAGTGCTCTACTGTATCTGCCTGGCGAATTCCTATTGGCAGGCTATTCCAGATTTTAGGTGCATAACAGCAGAAGGCCGCCTCACCACTTCTTTTAAGTTTAGCTTTTGGAATTATAAGGAGACACTCATTTGAAGATCTAAGGTTACGATTTGGAATATAACGTGTCAGGCATTCCGATATATAAGATGGGCGAGATTATTTAAGGCTTTATAAACCATAAGCAGTATTTTAAAGTCAATCCTGAATGACACAGGCAACCAGTGTAGTGACATCAAAACTGGAGAAATGTGTTCGGATTTTCTTTTCCCAGTTAGGATTCTAGCAGCTGCATTCTGCACTCGTTGCAAATGATTTATGTCTTTTTGGGTAGTCCTGAGAGGAGTGCGTTACAGTAATCTAGTCTACTGAAAACAAAAGCGTGAATTAATTTCTCAGCATCTTTCAATGATATAAGAGGTCTAACTTTAGCTATGTTTCTTAAGTGAAAAAATGCTGTCCTAGTGGTCTGATGAATATGCGATTTAAAATTCAGATTACAGTCAACGGTTACCCCTAAATTTTTTACTTCCGTCTTAACTTTTAATCCTAGTGCATTAAGTTTATTTCTGATAACCTCGCTGAATCCATTATTGCCAATTACCAAAATTTCAGTTTTCTCTTTATTTAGTTTGAGAAAATTACTATTCATCCATTCAGAAATACCAGTAAGACATTGTGTTAGTGTATCGAAAGAGTCGGAGTCATCAGGTGCTATAGATAAGTACAGCTGTGTGTCACATTGTAACCTGAGATAATCTGACCTAACGGAAGCATGTAGATTGAGAATAACAGCGGACCCAGGATAGAGCCTTGTGGAACACCATATCGGATATCATGTGTCTTTGAGATTTGATTACCACAACTCACAAAGAATTTTCTCCCTGCCAGGTAGGATTCAAACCAATTTAAGACACTGCCAGAGAGGCCCACCCATTGACTAAGGCGATTTCTAAGAATATTATGATCAATGGTGTCAAATGCAGCACTCAGATCTAAGAGGATGAGAACAGATAAATGGCCTCTGTCTGCATTTACCCATAAGTCATTTACTACTTTAACAAGTGCAGTTTCTGTACTGTGATTTGTTCTGAAGCCTGACTGAAAAGTATCAAGAATAGCATGTTTATTGAGGTGGTCATTTAACTGCATAATGACTGCCTTCTCTAGAATTTTACTTAAGAAGGGCAGGTTAGAAATGGGTCTAAAATTTTCAAAGGCAGAGGGGTCAAGATTATTTTCTTAAGAGGGGTTTAACTACAGCAGTCTTAAGACAGTCTGGAAAGACCCCGTATCTAATGACAATTTACTATGTCCAGAATATTGTCAATTAGACGCCTGATATTTCTTTGAAAAACCTGGTTGGTATTGGGTCAAGGACGCAGGTGGAGGGTTTCAGTTGAGAGATTATACTATGTAATTCAGGTAAATCTATCCTGGTGAAAGCATTTAATTTGTTTATAACGGAGTACCGGGGCTTTGGAGGTTCTGCAGTGTTGGGGAGATATACTATGTTATCTCTAATATCATTAATTTTTTGAGTGAAAAATACAGCAATGTTCTCACAGGTTTCACTGGAAGTATTCTGGGGCATTCCTTTGTGTTACCTGGGTTTAACAGACGGTCAATTGTTGAAAATAAGACTCTGGGATTACTAGCATTGTTATTTATAATATTAGAGAAATAGCAGCCTCTCAAGACGGACAGTGTTATTGTATTCTGTTATTTTAACTTTTAATATTTCATAGTGGATAGTTAGTTTAGTTTTCCTCCATTTACGCTCAGCTCTACGACATGTTCTTTTAAATCAGACACTCTTTGGGTCTTCCATGGAATAACAGTACTAGAGGATTTTTAACTGTCTTTTCAGGTGCAACTATGTCAACAGCAGTTCTTACTTTAGAATTAAAGTTTTCCACTTTACTATTTACATTATCCTCGCTATTATAGCTGGCATTATAAACGGACTGATTGCTTAGAATAGTTGTAAGCTTTAAAGCTGCTGATGAGTCAAAGAAGCGTTTTTTAACAAAATGCTTCTCATGAGCGTTTTCTATCTTTATTTCTATATTAAATAGTAGAAGGAAATGGTCTGATAGACCGATATCAGTGACCTGCTTTATATCAACTTTAAGTCCTTTAGTAATCACTAAGTCTAACGTATGACCTGCTTTATGTGTAGGCTGATTTACGAGCTGCCTCAAATCAAAAGAGTCCAGGAGGTTCATGAATTCCTTTACCTTTTGGTCACACTGATTGTCGACATGAAAGTTAAAGTCGCCGACTATTAAGAGTGCATCATAGTTTGTAACTAAAATTGACATTAAGTCAGAGAATTCCTCAAGGAAAGACGCGTTATATTTAGGAGGTCTATACACGGATAATACGAGAACGTGAGAATCTCCATGAATAACAACGGCGAGATACTCAAAGGACTTAAATTTACCAAAACTAACATCTTTACATTTTAATCGGCTCGAGTAAATGTTTGCCAAACCGCCCTTTTTCCCTGGCGGTCGCACGAGTAAAACTGTAATCCGGAGCGCAGATTCGATTAAAACTGCCGCCCATTGGAATTAAGCCATGTTTCATTTAGCGCAATAAAATCAATGTTTCTATCACTAATAAGATCGTTTATAAAAAATGTCTTGTTAGTTAAAGCTCTAACATTTAATAGTGCCATATTTAATGTTTCTGAAGGGCAGAGCTGAATTTTATGCGTGTTATCGTAATCGGAACAAAAATTAAGTTATTTTTGTTAACGCCGCTCTGTGTGTACTTTTTATGTAATCTACAATCCGTTTTTATAGTCTTAATGCAGTGTTGATCTGAAGTAGTAATTTCAATTAAATTATTGGTGTTTTGCCGCACTGCCTAGATTTTTTACGTGCGTTAAGATTTGTTATTAGATTATTAATGATGTGCACTTTAACGGAAGACTCTGTTAAGCCATTATGTCCTATCAAACCAGTAGCATTACGTAAGGGGTTAGCAGTAGAAGTAGACAGTCAAGATAGACGAATTACCTTAGCGATGTTTTCGGAGAGGACCCGGGCGCCAAATCTATTCGGATGCAGTCCATCCCGCTTGAAGAAGCGCGGCCTTTCCCAAAAAAGATCCCAGTTGTCTATAAACCCGATGTCTTGATTCTCGCAGAAGCCTCTCAGCCAGTTGTTTAAACCCAGCAGACGACTGTAGTATTCATGCGATCGTCTGACGAGAGGTAGTGGACCCGAGATGAAGATTTTTGCGGATGGGGTCCTCTCCTTCGTGTCTTCAACTAGTGCTGCGAAGTCAGCCTTGAGAACCTCTGACTAGTGATGGGCGGAGTGAAGCCTCATGAAGCATCAAAACGTTTGAAGCAATTGTGTCGGAAATCGTATCGAAGCTTCGAAGCATTTGACACTCACCTCTTTAGTGACCCCTCTGTTATAACTCTTATTGCTTTTATTTTTTCGCTGCTACAGACTGACAACGAAGAGAAGCGTTCGTCAGCAACTTCTAGTGTCTGATGTCTAAAAAATATATATATAGTAGCAACCCGGCAGTCCATATATATATAGGACGCAACCCGCAGTGTGGGTAAATTATGTAAATAGTTGTGGGGTATTTATGGGAAATTTATGTGAAAGTTAATGTTGTGTAAAGATTAACTAAGTTCGTAATTGTCTTTCCTGTTGTAAATGTTATATGTGTTTGTGCGCAGCCCGGTGGGGTGGGTTGGGATATCGCCGTCTGGGGTTGTAAAAATGTAAATGTCGTTTTGTTGTTGACCTTGACAGTGGTTAAGCGGATGAATTTGAGCTTTGCTTCTGGCTATCTGTGAATAAAGAGATACAACAGGACAGAGCTGTTATTCATTGCGAAGATTTCATCTAAGCAATTAATGCCGAGACACTCGAGTCGCGGTGTATGCGTGTATGGGACACGCGTAGTGCTCGTGTACTTAAAGAGCTGGGTACAGCTGCGTGCCTAACGCTGGCAATCCGCTAGCCGACAGCTTGGAAGAGGTGCACGGTGAAATCGGCTTGAAAATCTTCAAGACTCGACCACGGGTCGCTACATTGGTGTCAGAAGTGGGATACCAGGCTGTTTAGAAGACGCCGTCATGGAACAGAGTCTTGAAGAAGTAGAGCGAGCCATCTTGGAGAACGCGCCTGATCAGCGGAGCTGTGCGGAGAAAAGAGGCAGACCGACCTGATGGTGCCAGTGTTCCCCGGACAGTGTTGCGATCGTCCAAGCACGGCCAGAGTGGGTCGTCGGCAGCCACCGCGATACCAGCGGCTGGGGGTGAAGAAGACCCGGACTACTCCCCTTCACCCTCAAAGCGATGGACTGGTTGAACGGTTTAACCGCACCCTGGCCGCCCAACTTGCGGATCCTCACTAGTCAACACCAGAGAGACTGGGATCAACATTTGCCTCTGGTCTTGTGGGCGATAGGACGGCTGTTCAGGAATCGAGTCAGTGCACACCGGCGGGGCTGATGTTCGGAAGGGAGATGCGCATGCCGGTGGACTTGGTGTTTGGCTCGCCCCCTGAGCCTGAGCTTGCTGGCGGTCACGAGACGGATTATTTTTGACGACTAAAAGAGCGGCTGAACACCGTGCATCAACTGGCCAGGGAGGCACTAGCGGGAGCTGGAGCCCGTCAGAAACGGGCATATGACAATCGGGCTCATGGCCCAACTTTCAAACAAGGGGACAAAGTGTGGGTCTTTTGCCCACAAAGGAAACGGGGGTTGTCCCCAAGACTGACACACCATTGGCAGGGACCGGGAGAAATTCTGGACATAATTTCAGAAGTTGTTTTTCGAGTCCGAATGCCTGGAGGGGGCAGACGGGTGGTGCTACATAAAGATCGCTTAGCACCATACCACCCATTGGCCCCAGCACCAGAAGGAATTGGAAACCAAAGCAACTCTCCAACATCCACCCTCGGTGCCGAGACAGAACTTGACAGTCTCAGGACTGAGCCTGGCACGGTTGATGAAGAGTCAGGCAGGCCGTGGCACGGCCAGGACATTTATCAGACTTTTTGTTTGAAAATTAGGGTTGTGGGACACTAACCTCTTGGGGGCAGGCAACCTGAGTCCGCTGGCCATGAGGACGCTTGGGTATGTAAATAGTTGTGGGTATTTATGGGAAATTTATGTGAAAGTTAATGTTGTGTAAAGATTAACTAAGTTCGTAATTGTCTTTCCTGTTGTAAATGTTATATGTGTTTGTGCAGCTGGGGTGGGTTGGGATATCGCCGTCGGGGTTGTAAAATGTAAATAGATACCGCCGTTAAATGTCGCTTTTGTTGTTGACCTTGACAGTGGTTAAGCGGATGAATTTGAGCTTTGCTTCTGGCTATCTGTGAATAAAGAGATACAACAGGACAGAGCTGTTATTCATTCTGAAGATTTCATCTAAGCAGCCGAACACTCGGAGTCGGTATGGGACACGCTCGCTACTCAAGAAGCTGGGTACAGCTGCGACTGCAAGTCATGCGCACGAGCGCAGATTTTAAAGAGCCAGCTGCGTGCCACATGCTGGCAATGGACAGCTTGGAAGAGGTGCACGGTGAAATCGGCTTGAAAATCTTCAAGACTCGACCACGGGTCGCTACAATATATATATATATATAACTAACGCCGACAAGCAGAATGCACTATACGATAGCAAGAGTTAAAATAAGACGCCTCACGCATGGATTCCCGGCTCTTTCAATTAGTATTTACCTTTGCACTGTATCATTATAATCGCTCCTGTTATTAGTATTAGAATTAACCTTCATCTTTTCTTGAGATCACATTTAATAGCCTTAAATGTTTTCCTTGGTTTGACTTAATTAAAATGGAGTAGACGGAAAATAATGGTTTATCCCTGTACTTTGCCATGATATAGGTAAGCACATTTGAGAAACAAAAGGTGAAATCCTTAAATCAGTTGTTATTATTCGATCAAGTATTGAAATATTTCATTTATTAGTACTTTACAATATTTTGTGGAGCACGAAAGTAACGAATTAGCTACAAAGAAATGACGCCGTCAATGGCACAATTAACTAAGGTGGTTGCTTTTCAAATTCTGAACGTAGTGCTAGTCCGAGTTCGATCCCACTTAAAGACTCATCAAAATTAACAATAATAAAAAAATGATCAGAATTGAAATCTTTATAACCAATTTGAACTAAATAATTTTGAGAGATACTGTGGAAGGATCGCATAAGAGATCTGTTCGGGAATCACCAAAATCGCCATCAAAATGCGATGTCTAATTGCGGATGGCAGCTCACGTATTTACATTAATCCATTTCTATTCATTGCCATTTGACGTCCATGAACCCCTCCATTGAATAAGGCAGTGGTTCTCAACCTGTGGGGCGCGAAGTAACAGAAAGGGGGGCGAAGATGTGAAAAAAAGAAAACATCTGTTGGAACCAAAACAAATTAACTTAAACTACATTCTGATAATAGAACAATAAATACTGTATAGAGTTAGATAAATGTCGATAAAAGTTAAGTAGGTATAATCAAATATGCATCTACATTTCAAAAAATGTTGGGGGCGCGATTAAAACTGTTATGAAAACTCTGGTCGCAAATACTTAAAGGTTGAGAAACGCTGGAATAAGGTGATAACAAAGCCACTGTGGCAGATCAGGTTGAATTTGCTCTGCTGCACCAAACATTCAAAGGTGTCAATCCGGAGCACATCAGAGAGGCTGAGAGACACGGCGCAGATCAGTTACCGGCACACAGACACACAAGGAGGGCACTCCAATGTGAGCAGTGCACATATCAAGGTCGGCATTAAAGATTGAGTGCTGAGGCAACAAAAAGCAGCGGATAAACACATCTGGACCTGCTGTTGAAAAAGCATTTGCTTTTAACAGCAGCATCCCTCCCTCGTGAACACATCTTCAAGGTCCGGACAGGTGATCAGTAAAAAGTTTTTTAGTCACAGCACAGTGCAATAATAAAACATTTCCTAAAACACATAGTTGTCCAGTCTGTATCATTCCTAAGCAATCTTCCAGTAATAGAGGCGCAATCCCAGTTACTAACACATTAACACTCAAAGCAAGAACACATTCCACCTTATCAATTTAATATTTAAAAATTTAAACCGCTAAACCCGCCATCAACAACTACAAAACAGTTGAAATCGTTACTCAAATATTTTTTTTGTTATAGACATAAAACAAGATGCACGTTTCCATTTGATATATCCTTACTAGTGTTCTCGCCTTGTTCGCTCCCGGTCCACGCTGGAATTTGCTGTTTAATAAAAAAAAAAAGAAAAAAATCAGACTCTTTTGGGTCATAATTTACAGGGGGTGGACATGGGACCCGAACCCACGTATGCTTTAGTATGAAGCAGTAACGCTACCGCTGCACCACTACTATTTTCAGGAGGATGGTATATAATGTATGTTTTTTAATGTATACATGTATGTATGTAGCGAAGACGAAAACAATTATATATAGATGTATACTATATGACATACCTTCAGTGTTGCATGAAAACGTTGCATGAGGCGAAGGATGGATATTTAGGAGAGTATTATAGTGAGAGATGTGTCGTCACCCGTATTGCTAAAGCTCTTCTTTGTAGCATTATGCATTCAACAAGTCGGCGTTTGTATGATGTATAATTTTATTTTTTGCCACAACGTATTATCGGGCACGATCATTTAACATGTATTGATCATCTACAAACTTTCATTTCAATGGGAATTCTGTTGAGTTTTTTAACTCTGTTGATGCCATATGTAGCCTACTTCAAACGGGAGCTCGTTGAACAAATAATGAGTGGAAGCTTTGCGAGATTGCGTCATACTGAGATTGCGTCATGTTAGATTTGAACGGGTCTCCTCAGAAGCCTCAGACATGCGTACTAGTTAGATGATGCCTCATTGCGAGATGATGATGACTAGAAGCTTTACAAATGAAGCCTCAGACATGCGTACTACTGAGATGATGACGAGGCTACTGAAGCCTCAGACATGCGTACAAATGAGATTGCGTCATGACAGGCTTTGAACGGGGCACCGAAGCCTCAGACATGCGTACAAATGAGATTGCGTACCGTACGTCATATAGTATACATCTATACATATAATTTTTTCGTCTTCATTAGGAGAATACAACAATGATACTCTCGTATCAATTAAACCATTTTAACGTGCATATGTCAAACAACATATTTCATCCGCCGCAGTAAGAACAGTAGTAGTAGTTCAGTTGTGCAGAGCTCGTTAATTATCCGGATTAGGTGGCTCAGTGGTGTTGTCGCTCAGGTTCGTGTCGCTGATCCTCCTCTTGTGAAAGTTTTTTTTCTATTCCTCCATTTAACAAGCTTGGACGGATAGCGAGCGAATCGAGCTATCGAGGGAAGGTTGGGCCACCGTAGTCGGGCAGGTGGCACACGCCTAATTATATTGTGTATGTAAAGAGTTTCACTGTAAAATGTAATAAGCTTCATATTTGTGTGTTTGGAGACCCAGGTGTCGTACTGAATTTGTATTGTAGAAAAATACACTACTGTCCATTATGCCTAAATGTGTCTTTTCGTGTCTGATCGCTATACAGCACTTCCAACTTGGGACAATTCGCTATAAACAGTTTCAGCCAACCAGCGCCTTCTAAACATGCAGAACGACAGTGTGAACCTTAATTGTTGCGGCGCAGCATCTTCGTTTCAGTCAGTCATTGTCCTGTTAGACTATTTACTGTTAAGTGCTGCTTGAGCTACCGTTTATAGTACAACAGGTGGCCTACATAGTTCTTAAATCGATATTGAAATGCACACACAAGTCTCCTAAATTATTTATTGAAATGCCTACATTTACAGTGTCCGTTTTAGGAAGTCGTAGTTTTTACTTGTTCCCGTTATTAGGAATTATAATTTCTCAGTGTCACATATTATTCGTTACTACTCGCGAGTCCCGTATCATTGAGATTCTGTTTTATATTCTGTATAAGGAAACTTTTTAAAAGTAGCGTTGATTAAACTGACTATAGCAGACTTGTCATCTTCTTAAAATGATTTTATCGATTTGATATTGACAATTAATCATTAGGTCAAACATCAAGGAGGATTTGAGTTAGCATGGACTGCACTGTTTCTTTTTTTTCGTGACATCGTGTCAGTAGAGAGTGCGTCACGTTAACAATGCATTCTGTCCTAAGTGACAGCGCACACCTTTTTTATATTTCCTAAAGGCCAATGTGTCTCAATTTTCTCATTAATATATTTTGACAGTGTCTTTTAGTGAGAATGATTATAAACATATTACCTGTGTTCATTTCCCATGTAGATCTGTAACGTTTGGTGAGTATAAATAAAAAGTAACAACACATATAATAGTTATGTTGCATTGTTTATGATTAACAAAATTCATCGTTTATCTGAAATGTTCTACGTATACAGTCGATTTATTCCACTTCTGAAGGTGTACATTGTCGGTATTACTTTATTACATGTTATTACTTTAACATGGCCTTTTATAACTTCACTTTAACTTAATACTGATACTCTGTATGTTCAATTCTTCATAATAACTATTCACAGTGGCTCCAAAATCCATACTGACCCCTATTCTCTCTTCTGTTTCTTTTTCCGGTGGTGGCCTGCGCCACCACCACCTACTCAAAGCATCATGATGCACCAACATTGATGGACTGAAAGCCAGAAGTCTACGTGACCATCATCATCAGGTCCTTCCATGAAAACCCTAAATACAAAGAGGACTGTTTGATTTATGTTAGGTAGATTGCCCAGAGGGGACTGGGCGGTCTCGTGGTCTGGAACCCCTACAGATTTTATTTTTTTCTCCAGCCTTTGGAGTTTTTTTTTTTCTGTCCACCCTGGCCATCGGACCTTACTTATTCTATGTTAATTAATGTTGACTTATGTTTATTTTTTATTGTGTCTTCTATTTTTCTATTCATTTTGTAAAGCACTTTGAGCTACATTTTTTTGTATGAACATGTGCTATATAAATAAATGTTGATTGATTGATTGATATTCTCCATTGCATTTTCCCCCGAGTGTAACGTGTGCCAGTGTAACCGAGGGATGGCAGACGAGCTCACGTAATGGGTGACAAGGCACATTCTCATCCTGATGTCCAGGCTCTTGTCATAAATATTCCCATCTTGTGCTTTTCTCGTTCCTGCAAGTTTACTATTATTATTGGACATGTAGAGGAAATGTGTTTTATTTTATGTCTATGAAAGGAAGGACGGTAAAGCCTTGAATGAAACTGAGTGTTGATGCTTTGGGTAACAAGACAGGTTAAGGAGCAGAGAACATTGAATGTGACATTGACTGCGGGGGATTGTGTAACTGGAAGATGGTTTAAGAATACAGAAACGGCAAAAACTTAGTCTTTCAGTAATTCTATTTACATCAATTATTTACTCTGTTGTGCTGCACTTCGGAAGATTACTTATTTACCCCCCCAGCGCAGCCTTTGATAAGATGAATTCACAACTAAAGGAATGTTCATGACAAAGTCAGGTGCTTTTTTGAAAGTTTGGCTCCAGATGTGCTTATCCAGCTGCTCCTTCTTCTCAGTACTTGAGTGATCTTTACGTTCACCTTTGGATGAATTTGCAAAGTTTCTTTACAACTTTTTTGTCTCATTAACGCAGAAATCCCAAGGCTTTCCTAAAATTGCAGAAGACACTGTTGATGGCGCTGATTCTGTTTTAAAGACAATTGTGATTAGTTATGCAGAACACGCTTTTACTCACATTGCTTTTTGGAAATCAATAATACAAATCAGCAACAGATCTGGGAATCACTGAATAGTAAAACGTTTAATGAGGAATGTCTTGCGCATATACTGGTGTAATGACCACGTCGGCTTTAGTGAAGCATTTCTTAGCCTCTGTGATATGATCGACATGGGGTAGAATAGATTCTGGATTGTTACAATACGTGCTACCTTACGCAAAATATGCTCATCGATTTGTTACAGATTCTTGGTGGACACAATTCCACACCGAGGAAAAAGGTGCCCCATGTAAATCGTTCATAATGTCTCCAAAATATATTTGTTAACTTTCAAACAAGTACTACTTAACTGTTTTATACAAAATCCTTATTTCAACATATGCGAGCCCCAACTAGGATTTGAACTCGGGTTAGCGTATTTTATCAATATAGCACAGACAACCGCTTTTACGCTTTGAGCCAAAGCACTTCAGCAGACTAGTTACTGACCAAATCGACTGCTGACTGCGCGGATATCAATGACGTCATTACGCTAGCGTGCTCAAAATCACGTGACGGGCGCATTTGAAGCAAGCCTCGAAGCGGTGCTTCGATCTCCAGTGCTTCGATAGCTCGACACAGTGTCGAAACCTGAGTATCGAGCGGCCCATCACTACCTCTGACTCTCGGTGCCTTATGTCGTTTACGCCAGCATGTAGAATGATGGATCCAATTGCCCTCTTGTGCTTCTGGTAGAAGGTCGGCGCCCGCCTCATCACATCTCGAACTCGAGCACCGGGAAAACAAGAAACAAAGGATTTTTGATTAGGGCACGTGATATTCAGGTTTCGTACAATGGAATCACCTACCACGATTATATCACCCGGGGTTGAAGGCAGACTGGGGACGCGGAGAGGGTCGAATCGATTCTGGATTTGAATGCTCGCCTGTGCCGCTGGAGTTGTTCTAGCCTTGAACCCCCGCCTGCAAAGCTGAAACCCGTCGAGGTCTTCATCAGCGTTGTTCCTACGAGGCGCGGGGGTGAAGCTTACTTGCCCTTGGACTTGAGCGCACGAGGTGGGGTTGATGTTCCGCCGGCTTCGGTTGTTTGGTGTGGTTTGTCCAGCAGCCGAGTCTTCAAGTCTCTGAGGTACCTTCGTCTAGACAGGAGTTTCTGAATCTGTTTGTCGAGTGCCTGGAGTTCCTCGACAACGATGGCAACGCGATTCATCTCACTGTCGGCCATTGTCTGATTCTACTTCCGCTTCCGCTTCGTCACCTAGAAAAGAAAGAGAGAAAGTTAGCTTATGGTCTGAACTGTCTCTTCATGATACCTTTTTACGCACATGAATCATCAGGGGTCCTCACCATCAATCCTCGGCCTTCATGGTGTTCGTATTTAAATAATCTCAAAAGCTGTAAAACAGATTATTCACAGTATTCTTCCAGAAAGTTCACTGTCAACCAGGTGGCACCCCATGGGGTAACACTTCAGATACTTGGCCCCATGTGATTGATAAGTGCTTCAGTCTACTGGCTATTACAACCATAATAATTATACAATGCTGTAGTAATGTAAAGCATGTATTATATACATAGTATTAAATATGCAATTCAAGAAATGTTGAAACTGCAAACTGCATGGTAACTAGTTCAACAATTTGAAAGAAATCTGGCACTGGAGTATTTTTATTTCTCCTCTGTTGCAGTTAGGTATTGTGAGGACTCATAAAGATCTTTATAAAAGTACTGGTAAATGATTGTGCTTGTAAATCAAAGGATGAAATTGAAAGAAAAATATATTTTTATAAAATATGCATCAACCAAATGTCAAAATTAGGATGAAAAGTAAAAAAGAACAACTTGTCCAAAAGGGAAACAGTACCGAACCAGACCTGTGAACGTAATAAAAAAGAAAATAAAGAAATGAGGAAGTTCTGGAGTCTGGAGTACAGTGCGTCCTGGAATTTGGAGGAGCACCAGTAAAAGGTTTGTGCAGGTCACAAGACACTGCTGGTACACAAAAACAATACAATAGTTTTTTATTGGAGTTAGACAGTTGTATTGTGACTGAGTTTGCATAAGTCAGAATCGGTATTGTTTAAAAAAATGGCAGCTTCCACATTTTGCTGCCTTAGGCAAATGCCCTATGCTCTGACCCTGAAGGTAAAGGCCTTCACAGCATAATCTACAAAGATGTGTCAACCTTGAATAATCCAGAGTTATATCTTGGATTGGCATTGAGTAAAAAGGAGGTTCAATTTATGATGTCCATTATAATGTGCTATTTACTACTGACCATAGCCAAAATTGGCTTGGGTTTATGTTGTTTTCAAGCAGCCTGGATTGCTGTGTAATGGAATTTGCTGATCTTCTGCAATAACTCCTGTTTTTACCTAACAATCTGCACAAAAATCATGAATGAAGGTGTACTCTAGGGATCATTGCAGAATAGCATTATCTGATTCAGTAATGGAATGTTTAGTAGATTATTTCCATCCATCCATTATCCAACCCACTATATCCTAACTACAGGGTCACGGGGGTCTGCTGGAGTCAATAACAGCCAACACAAGGCGCAAGGCAGGAAATAAACCCCGGGCAGGGTGCCAGCCCACTACAGGGTAGATTATTTCACTCACTGTAATTATTTCCATGGCTGGCCTACCTGGTCACATTTTTCCAAAGAACAATATATTTGACCACCTAAGGCTGCAATCTCTAGGATGCTTTTGTGATATAAGATTCTCTAAAAAAGAATGTATAAGGTATTCTAGGATTCTACAATATAATGTTCCCGCCATGCATTCTGCTGATCATTGCTTTCTTGAAAGAGAAGCTGCCTGCTGTTTATTGGACATACCACAGAACACTATTCAGCAACCTTAAAATTCAGTTTCATAATTCAGGTGCTTGTACTGCCAGCCCACAATTCAGCAATACCAGTGTACAGCCCAATAAATCTTTTCTTTGCTCTGGTTTCATCTTTATTTATTACATACCGTATATATCACCTGTTCTTCACATTCTTTGTTACATATTTGGGGTCAGGTCTTACAGTAAATACAGTTTGAGATACAAATGAGCTGCATCACATTATGAAGAAAATAATTTTTTTATAATTTCTAATTGGAATTAACCTTGCCCTGTTTTTCTCTGTATGCATGCTCTTAGGGGACATCTTCAGGGTTCCACCCTGAGTTTACTAACACCATTTCCTTTTACACTTACAGTTGAGAGGAATTGAATGGTCTATATGTACCTCATAGCAGTATACATTTATGCAGCCCCAAGGCATATCTGTATACCTGCAAACACTTTTTAAATATCAAATACTCAACTATTGTTTGATAATCCCACTACAAACTTAATGGTTAATTTCATAATGACTCATCGAGAGCTAAATTTAGACATTGTACTGAGAGTTTTGCTCTGTGCCGTAATTGAATATTCTGTCTTTGTGCGTGGACTATAAAGATATGTAAAATCCATTTCCACAATTAAAATGATTTATGTGACGTGAAATGAGTGAAGAGTTTTTTCTCGGTTACACTTTATTTTAGGAATCCTATATTCACAGATACTAACAGTTATGTTTCCATCATCAGGAGTTCAAAATGCAGCTCATTTAGTCATTGTTACAGTAAGATAAAAACAAAAGAATTTCCAGATTAAAATAATGTTTCAGTTTACACATTAAGGCAGACAGTGTGGTGCAGTAATTAAGGCTTTGGACCCACCAAACCCTGAGGTTATGGGTTCAAATCCCGCTACTGACACTGTGTGAGCAAGTCACTTCATCTGCCTGTACTCCAATTTGAAAACCAAAAAAGAAAATTATTGGAGTTAAGGTGATCAACCAATTGGTTATAAATAATTCTTTGTAATATTTTAGCCAGCTCAGAGGTTCTCAATTGGAGTCAGGTCTGGGAAACATGCGGGCCAGTCAGTGGCATTAATGCCTTCATCATCCAGGAACTGCCCACACACTCTGGCCACATGAGGTTGGGCATTGTCCTACACCAGGAGGAACCCAAGGCTCACTGCACCAGTGTAAGGTCTGCCAATGGCTCTAAGCGTTTCATCCTCGTACCTAACAGTAGTAAGTGCACTGTTGCCTAGAACGTGAAGGTCTGCAGGGCCATCCCAGGATGTGCCTTCCCAGACCATCACTGACCCACTGCCAAAAAGATCATACTGGATGATGTTGCAGGCTGCATAATGTTCACCACCTCAGTGTGAACACGCTCTCAGCTGTGATGATTACAGGGAGCCAATGGCACAGCTGTCAATTGTTGTATTCTCTGTCGAATTTCAATTGAGCTACACAGTGATGGGCTGAGAGTAGAGGTTCCACCAGAGGACATTGGGCCCTCATGCCACCCTCATGGAGTCTGATTATGGCAGTTTGGTCAGAAACATGCACACCAGTAGCTGGCTGGACGTCATTTTGGAACCAATTCTATCTCAAATGTAAACAAAATAAATTTCCATTTTTTTAAAAATAGTCTCCAAATTTGAATATTTAAAATAATTAGAGAAAAGCAATACATTGATTGAGTTTCTATGCAGTGCTCAGAGGTTTCACAACACTGAACTGTTATTTTAGTTTTGCATCAGGATGCTTAGCAAAATGGAAAGGAAAAAGAGGAAATTCTCTCAGAGAAGCTAAAAAAACAGTACAAGTACAAGTAGGAGAAAGTAAGGATGTAACTTACCGTGTGATTCAAGTTTCAAAAACTTGTGATCTTGTAACTTTTCCTACTGTTGAGCTTGCAAGTCCATATGCTCAAAGCTGCTCAGGCTAGAAAGGTTATGTTAATGAATGAACAATTTGTGCTGTAAATCTATTCAGGAAGGAGGTTGTGGGTTTTTATCCTGAGAGCCTCCTACAGCATCTGCTGAAATAAAAAGTCTTGACTTGCGTTCATTCTGTGTAATCTTTTATGCTGTCATCGCTTACAGGATGTATGGCATGTGCACTTGACTCTAGGGAACTCCAACATTAATACAGTTAGGGTGTTCTTTTGATGTAAAATGGTGTTGCATCACTTAAATATTACAGTTCATTGTGCTCATTACAGTTCCTAACATTTCTGTGCTTTGTATGAAGACACATTTCCTTGACAAATAAATTATACTAATTTTGCTTTATATCAATAAAGCACTGAGTTCTTGTCATGGTTGTATGATTGATTTTTCTAAACTTTTTCTACTGCAGGATAACAAGTCTATGCATCATAAAACACACTCGCAGAACCATATTAACTTATGCTGGGTCAGTGTGGAGAATACACAAAACCTGTCAAGCACAGGATATGGGAGAACACTCAGTGGACACAGACTCATGGAGAATGTACAGACTTCATACAGAGAAACCTGGCCAGCACTTTAATTTCCAGGCTGCTCTTGTGTTAAAGTCAAACTTTTGTATGCATGTCTGCTTTTTTATTTATATTTCTGTACTAATTATTGAAGGAGAACTGTGCCCATAAATGTGGAAAACACGTTCATTCTACGATGGACGTGCAATTTGTTCCATGTCACTCTCTCATCTAAGTTAAAAGACCTGCCCACCCACTAGGAGCCATTGTGGAGCCTGGTTAGAGCCATGGATTAGCTCATCGGACTGAAAAGCAAAAGTGATGTGGCTGTCACAGGAAAACAAAGCATTTAGAAACAAAACTTGAAGAGAGCAAACGCAATACTGATGTGTCGGTTATTACATTTTTTTTTGTAAATCTGGGAATGCTCATGAAGTTTTTTGTACATTTTTGAATTTTGTTCAAGTCTAAAGAAAACCGATCATTGCTAAGGTTTAGCCGTTACACTTTTCTGCCTTCTCTGTATTATCTTTTGCACATTATGTAATAAAACAGCTGAAAACTAAAATAAATGAGAACAAAATTACAGCTGGATCACTGCAGTTGAAATGAGCTGTAAGACTTTTTTCTTTATTTATCAACCCTGGTCACATTTCACAGGCTGAATAAAAATGAAAGAAAAGGGGTTTTAATTAATGAGATGCCTTTTGATTTGTAGAGTAAAACTGCCAGAGCAGATGTAGCAGGAAAGAGGATTAGATGTCCCTTCTATGACGCACACAAAATTTCCTTTTTTCCCCCTTAGAAACCCCCATTGAAGCAAGGCCGCCTTTGGTGTTAAGCTACAGTGATGCCAAAGAAACTGTTGTATGAACTTACAATGGACAGCTCTCAGCAGACCAGACGGTGTATGTGAGAGGGGAACTAATATTGTTCAGGGTCTGATGCTGCCAGAATCTCGGCTTTGGAAAGCTGCCGCAATCTGTGAAATTGGATGCGGACAAAAGTGGGGGATTTAATATATTTATTTGTTTCTTTTTAATTGCATAAAAGTGCTTCCAGGCATGATGTAATATTAGTTCATTTATATTAAAATCCTTTGACATTTGTTGGGAGATTCTTGTTTAGTGTGTAGACCCTGGAGTGCATACAACATTGAAAATCTTGGAGCTCCCATTCAAGTAAAGTGGGCAAGTATAAAAGAATATTAGTGTTATTGAAATGCCAGAATGAAAATGAAATTGTTCTCTTAATTGTTTTAGGTCCTGATGCAAATAATTCATTATTTTGGACTTGAATAGCAGCAGCCATCCATTTCTGTGTATTCATGCGGAACGTAACAGAGGCGACAAATAGACCAGTGATCTGTGATGTAATAATGCCATGAATATTTCAAAAACGCTAAGGTCAAGAGGTTTGAAGTTTTGCACAGACCTTGGAGAGTGCCATAAGGTAAAAATAACATTTTAGCAATAGATGATTAGTTTTACAGTTGCTATGAAATCTCCAACTCAGTATAAGTACACGGCCTTTCAATTGCTAAGCAACACTTGAAGCATTTTTATGTGCTTTTTTTACTGTATATTTCAATCTTATATGCTACATTGCTTTTAATGAGGGTCGCCTAATGAATCAAACAGTAAACGTATTCTGTAGACAGTCACTGAATCCAAGTACACATTTTACAGACATTTTAAACTCTTTGAAGCTTTTTTTGTACCAACTTGTACTTCAAATTTATGAGACAAAAGGCAGCTAAGCCGGCTTTTATCTATGCTTGAGTAGCCGAAAGAAAACTTTACAAGCAATCCTCATTAAAAGACTTTGCTACCTTATTTTAGAAGCCCTATTCAATAATGTGTTAATCCTTCAAAAAGTGGCCAAATATACTATCACATTTAAATTATACATAATTAGCATACTTTTGTGCATTGCAAACTTCTTATGCAAGGAAATGCAGCTGGGGTTACTATAGACATCATCTCTAGATTATGGCTCCAGAGAATTAAACTGAGAGAGGAGGCCCTGTGCTTTGGTGGTGAGCAGAATTAAAGCAACAATTTCAGAGAATAAACTAAAGATTGCAATGCATGAAAGAGACATTCGAAGATACCACCAGGGAGTGACATCATTTTTGTATTACATGATTGGTATAGATATCGTATATCAGCTAATCTACCTGTTGAACCTAAAGATAAAACACGAAAAGAGTGGATGGATGATGACTGCTTATTTTTGAACACAAAAAAGCAGAGATGCTATTATTTGGAGGGAATGAGGCAGAAAGTAACAAGGTCTTGTTTAACTCTGTAGGTGTAAACAGTAGTTTACCTGAATCAGTACACAGCTTACTGTTGGTTGTTATCTTTGAAACAAGTCTTTTAAAAGGCACATTGCAATATTATCTAAAACCTGCATTCTCAAGCTTAAATTTACAGATGGTCTCTACCAATGGGGAATACTGGGAAGTTAATTCAAACATATAGTTCTAATAGACTAGAACATGAAAATAAGAATTTCACTGCATTTAATGATATCCTAAAATAGAATTGGGTTATTCCTATGCTGTTAAAACCATTCTATATGTAGTTTTTAGTTCATTTATAGTGTTGCTCCAAGTGTCATTTAAAGTGTTGTTTTAAGAATCCTTACAAGAGCTAGGAAGCACATAACTCCTGTTCTTAAGTCTTCACACTAGCTTACAGTTAGGCTTAGGGTTGTTTTCAAAACCACATTCTTATATATGACGCTTTAAGTGACCTAGGCCCTACTCACCTATCTAAACATCATTACATGCACATCAGAGCACACTTTACAATGTCATGATGATGCTGGTTGACTTAGGATTCCAGGGATTAATAAAGCAGCATTGAAAATCTGAGCGTCTAACTACAACAAGGCTGTGGAATGATTTGCACGTGTATACAGGAGATACTCCATCAGTCTCAGCTTTTAAATCCAGGCTTGAGATTCATTACTTTCATTTACCATATTCTGAGTAGATCTGCTGATAAGCTTATAAAAGCCTTAAGACTGCTCAACACAAATGTAATACTGAAGAATGCCCAGGAATAGGTTGGCAGCCACTTGTGAATAGGTGTTCAGAACTGTGAAAGTGTCTGACTTTGTTTATCACTTTCTACTATAACTAACCATGGATCTCCCAGAGATCTAATTTGTTCAGGAATGCTGCTGGCTGCAGTTTCTGTTTTTCTGTCCCCTTTTACCAAATGGCCATATCTCAATAATAATATTAATTGGTTTATATTGTCAGGATTTTTTCAGTTAATCAATTTGTGATGGTAAGAGACAATAAATACATGTGGGCAAAAGAGTGATGGGAATAGAAGTACAGTGGAAGAGAAAGTGAGAGAAGCCAAAGCAGCGGTGGGTGCAGGGCTGGCGTCACCGCAGATCATGGTGAAGCTAACCCAGCTTCATGGGTTAGCTACTGAACAGTCGATTGGCACACAAATAAGTTTGGCTAAGGGCACAAAATAACCTAGCACCGGCGCTGGGTGGATGGATACAATAAAAGATATGAAGGAAAAAGTTTTGACTGAGAAGAAGGTGCAGGATCGTGCTCTTTATAGAAGGTTGATCCAGTACATCGGGGTACCCACACTTTTTCAGCTTGCAAGCTACTTTTAAAATGACCAGGTCGAAATGATCTACCTACATTAAAAATGCTATTAATATCTATCTATCTATCTATCTATCTATCTATATATATATATATAGATATATAAATATATATATATATATATATATACTTTATACATAAAATGTATGTTGTCGTACCTTGCATAACTGAATAACCTTTATAGCACAATAACAATTCAATACATTTATGGTCACTACAGTATTTGAATTTAATAATCTTCATGTGGGAAAAGGCTGACTCGCATAAATAAGCAGAGCCGAATAATGCAGTCAAGGAGATTTTGAATTTAACCAAGTGAAAAATGACGGCTGTCTGATTAACTACGATTTTAGTTCCCTCTCCTTTGTCTTTCTCATATTGCTTTTTTGGAAGGAAGTCAGTTTCGTAGTTTTTATGAACAGTTCGAAAGTGCCTTTCCACATTTTCCTTCTTTGGAATAGCAATGATAGATTGACAGATCAGACAAACACACTTCGATTGTGACATTGTGAGAAAAAAAATCCTCTTCCAATTCCACATCCAGCCCATACCCTCCCCAAACAATTTTTTTTAATCCCTTCTTTAGTTGATACAAATTGTAAGGCTAACTAGATCACAGCCAGAGTTTTTCAGTAGCTCACACGTTTAATCGTCCGTGCAGGATGACCAGTGTGTTAGAAGATAAGAGATCTCAGACTGGCTGCCCTGTATGTCAAACAAGTGGCAAATGCCATAGCGAGGATATATGATAGACTAACATTTAAATTTTTTTTTTTAATGCAAGGCGATCTACCTGCTCTACCTTTGCGATCTACCGATCGATCACGATCGACGCATTGGGCACCCCTGCAGTACATCAACTCCACATAGAAATGGGTAAAGATACAGAGGAAGAAGAAGACTGTAGGTTTATCATAATCAGAATTTTTGTGTGTACATTAGGTAATTTCTAAAATTTGTAATTTGTACTGTAAATGTAAACTTGTAAAGAGCACTATCCAAAAATAAATTGACTTGACTGATTAATACATATAACTGTTCTCTGACCCTTACTGATTTAACCACATGTAGTATATGTTCTGTGTGTACATATATATCAGGAACATTAACATCTGAAAAGATTTCCTACTTGTAACCAGAAAAAGAGAAAAAACACCTTTGTATATTATTCCCTTTTATTAATTTTACTTTCATTATAACAAAAGAGTCAAATACATACTGCTATATATAGAAGAAAACAGTCTAATCATGAGTACAATCAATGTGATATGTCCTGGGAAGTGTTAAAAAATAATAATTACTATTAATATATCAACTATTTCCCAAAAAATTAATGCTTACCTGATTGGGTGAGCATTTGGAACAAATTATTGTCCTAAAATTATTAAAGAGTGTGCATGCACTAGATAATCTAATTTACCTGTAGATAAAATGATATTGTACACACTTGTCCCTGTAGTGTCTCACACTGCTCCTACTAAAATGAAAACCCATTTTTAGGACACAATCCATTACATGATGGTGTTCTATGGGCTTCCTTTGACTGAATTTATTTGAGATTGTAAGCCAGTATGATGAAGCTACTGAAAGTGCATCATTTCTAATGTGTGTTTTTTCCTTTGTTTAGATGTTTTTATCCAGGCAGGGAAAAGAGAAAGTAAATATTTTCAATTTCAGTGAGTCTACATTTTAACATCAAAAGGAAACAGTAAAGCAGGGGTTACAAATCTTTTTCATTCTGTTCACCTCATGGAAACTTTTTGAAAATAAATTATACCCCAAACCTGTTTGGTTCAGCAATTTGCATTTCTACTTTACCGACAAAGGAGAAATTTTAAGAGTTGGTTTTAAATATTTTTAAGTTCGAACAACAATGATTATTTCACTTATTTAAAAATAACTAATGATGAGCATTTACCAGTATCCCAGAATGAAACACGCTGATTCAGTGAGAATACATTAATCAGTGAGACTCATGTTCTTGCTTTTTACCTAATATTTTGGATATTCTTGACGCAGTTGGTGAAAGACAAAGTCTCATGTCATCTTTGGGAATTAATCAAAATCTTCACAAATTCAGCTTTGTTAAACAAATTTACCACGGAGTAGGTGAAATTTAACTGTGTTTGAAAACTCATGCAATAAAGGGATGTGAGTTTTATAAAGCAAGTCATTGAAAACAAAAAATAAAAGAAGTCAGTACCTTTAACAGCAGTAATTGGCTAATAATTAAGAAAGTGTCTGGAATGAAACATGCAGCCACAGCAGCCCCCTAGGATTTATCCTTGACTCCCCTGTTTTAAGTAATACTAACTCTTCCATCGTTTTAGAAACCAACATCATTACAGTTTGTTTATCCTTCTTCACTACTAGCACGTAGACTTATCTTGCTCAACTGGAAGAATCCTAACCCACCTTTTTTAAGTCAGTGGGTAAATGATATTATACACTATTTGAAATTGGAAAAAATCTGAATCTCATTTAGAGGATATGTTCAAAACCTTTTTAAAACCTGTCAAGACCTATTTAATAATATTTTAGAATAAGCATTTATATTGGGGGAAAAGACTCCTTTCTCTCTAAACTAGTCTTAACAGTCTTGGTCTGGTTGTTGGCCTTCCTCTTTTCCTCATGGGTGGGGGTTGATTTGATTTTAGATTTTAGTTGTGTTAAGTTTGACTTGATTGTATAGAATATTATATTCTTTTAATAAATTGAATTAAAAATAAATAAATAAATAAGAATAAAAAAAGAAACCAACATCATTCTTCAATTACAGGTAATGGACCCCGTGATCATCAGAGGTGACTGTGTGCAGACGGTGCATACCTATAAATATCTGGCAGTGCAGCTGGATGACAAATTGGACTGGACTGCCAATACTGATGCTCTATGTAAGAAAGCTCAGAGCAGAATATACTTTCTGAGAATGTTGGCATCCTTCAACATCTGCAATAAGATGCTGCAGATGTTCTACCAGACGGTTGTGGCGAGTGCCCTCTTTTACGCGGTGGTGTGCTGGGGTGGCAGCATAAAGATGAAAGACGCCTCACGCCTGGACAAACTTGTTAAGAAGGCAGGCTCCATTGTAGGATTAAAGTTGGACAGTTTAACATCTGTGGCAGAGCGACGGGCACTAAGCAAACTCCTGTCAATCATGAATAATACACTGCATCCACTTAACAGTGTCATCTCCAGACAGAGGAGTAGCTTCAGTGACAGACTTTTGTCACTGTCCTGCTCCACTGACAGACTTAGGAGATCGTTCCTCCCCAACACTATGCGACTCTTCAATTCCACCCGGGGGAGTAAATGCTAACATTAATTTTATTTTTATTTTTTTCATTTTTTTTCATTTTTATTACTATTTAATTTAATATTGTTTCTTTGTATCAGTATACTGCTGCTGGATTATGTGAATTTCCCCTTGGGATTAATAAAGTATCTATCTATCTATCTATCTATCTATCTATCTATCTATCTATCTATCTATCTATCTATCTATCTATCAATGACCTTAGCTGCTTTCTTTAAAGACCACTGGCTACTCTAGCCTTTCACATAATGTTCAGTCACATTTCTTTTCCATTTTTTTCAGATTTTCCTTTCTTTATCTTCAAATGTACATTTTACTCCTCTACAGGTTAAACTCTGTCTTTCATTTTTAATTGTTCTATTTCATAGAATTACAATGCTTTTATACCATCTTCTAACAGAAAATAGCTATAGAATACATGGCCTTTTATTTAAAAAGATGGATTTTTCACCCTTGTTTCTTTTGTATCTTTTTGTTGTTTTCTTATGAATTGCTCACAACAGAACTCCACATGAATTTGTATTAATCTGTGCAGGCTATATACCTGTTAAACAACTTAAACAACCCCATTTATTTATATAGCATGTTTTCATACAAATGATGTAGTTCAAAGTGCTTTACAAGATGAAGAAAGAAAAAAGAAAAATATAAAAATAAGATTAGGCAATACTAAGGAAGACACTGCTGATTTTGCCGTGCATTTACGTAAGTTCTTTATACAGATCAAACAATTCTAAATCAATACCTTTTGTAGCTTTCAAGTTAGTGCTATCACCACAGGCAGATTCTTTTATCAAGAAAGTGCAAAATTATAGTATTGAAGCAGTATAAAGAGACTTAGGTTCTGTTAAATATTGTATGTCCTAGCTTCTTTCTTTGAAAAATATACTGACACACTTAAAACACAATACATTTCTTCTCATTTAATGACTCCACAGAAGGGCTATGATCTTATGAATCAGAAGTCTATTAGTTCTTGTACTAATGCCTAGGAAGTCAGATTTCATTCTAAAATATACAATTATCATTTGTCTTGGTACAGTGCTTAAAGGACAATGCAAGCACATTCTACCAAGTATGAGAATAAAGACACACATTCAGTATAAACTAAACAGCTTGCAGCCATCACTAACAGCATGTTTTGCTAATGGCGCCGCACGTTGTGTATACTGGCAATTCAAGACAGTCAAATTACCACTTAGTTTTTTATTCATGGGGGTGGTTTAGTATGTCAGTGAAAACTACCATGTAGTAATTAATTATAGCAGCAGCAGCCACATAAACCAAGGTGGGTAGAGAGGAACATAAAATTAGACTCTATATAGGGCTTCTTTTTACATTATTATGAAAGGAGATGCTGCAGAAAAAAAATTCTGAAATGTTTTCTACCAATCAAACTTTATATGTACACAAATCCATGAAGATTAAAAATTAAGAGTAATAAAATAACCTAAAGTATGAATTCAATAATTAAGAAAAGCATGTTTATGCTAATAATGCTCATAAATATCAAATTATCCTCTAAACCTGCCTATCCAATGCAGGGTGTCCAGGAAGCTGGAGTCATCACAGGGTGAACAAACACACACAAACATCAGGGGTCAATTTAGCATCACCTATTCACCTAACCTACATGTCTCTGGACTGTGACAGGAAACCGAGCACAGTCCATGCAGGGAGCACCAATCAACCCCCCTCAAATAAAAATATTTTATTGTACATTAAAAACTGTAAGGAAAATTGGATGCAGATATGGCTGATTGTTAATGAGCTGCTAGCTTTAGAGAATTATGCATCAGGAGGTTTGTATTTAAAAACGTAACTGTTCCTGAAGGACAGGAGTCAATGTAGATGAACAGAAGAATTAGAAGAGATATTGGGGTCAGTAAGACACCCCCTTAAAGACTAAAAGTGAGTTCCTCTGAGTGTCTGCAAAATTTTCTGTTTCATTGCACTGCTTTGAGAGTTATTTTGCTCAAACTGTAAAGCTCCAGTTATTCCATCCATTTATGTGTTTTCTGCACTCGCTGTTTTTATTATAGGATTAGGGAGACCTAGAGTCTCTCCATAGATCATTGAATGCAAGACAGAAAAAAAACTTGGACAGGACATTCATACTTGGCCAGTTTGGAAACACCAATTAATGTAACATGCACCAAACTGGAATTTGGGAGAAATCCAAACTACCAAGAGAAGACCCACAAAGATACTGGAGGACTCTGTAAACACTACTGTTTCAGCTGGCTGAAACTGTAACCTGAATCCATTGAGCTTTATCTACTCTAGTTTTATACTTATGTAACTAAGGATGTGAGTGTTAAGATAATTTCTAATGCTGAAATGGCCCTGAGTGTGTGTGTGAGTGTGTATGTGTGTTTGTGTGTGTGACTAGAACAACTAATTAAGAAAGAAAGCTGGCTGAAGTAGAGAAGTCTCAGAGGCAGAACACAGGTCACTGAATATTCTTTACGTTACCTCTAATAAGCGCCATGAGAAACTGACAAACTTACTGAATGTTTTTCTGATGTTTGCTTTCAGAACTATACAATGATCCAGGTTGTATGGTATGAAATGCCACACTACATTTTCTTTTGTTTATGGTACAAGTCATTTCATTAAAACGCATTAAGCCTGTTTTCCTACTTGCATGTTTTGCTCAATTTGTATCACTGGGGTCAAAAGCTTTTCTTCACTAAATCCATAAAGACAGTTATATATAATAATCCATAAAAAGTTAAAAGTGAAGTGAAAAAACACAGTGTGGATCAATTCAATAACATTCTTCATGAGCCTTGATGCCCCTTTCTCAAACTGATGTCTTCAGTTCTTTACCTTTAGTGTCTCCTAAGTACAAGGAGATGTCTACCAACTGGAACAGTCATCACATATCTGGCTTATGTCCCTTGCCGCCATCCCTCAGTCTATGGCGGGGACCCAATGAATCCTGCTCCTTGCTCCTGCCGCCATCCCTAGGCTATTAGCGGAAGCCCACTCAGAGTGGTTGGTCACTCCTGCTCCTTTGACACTCAGCAGGAATGACCTTCCCCTGTGAGTGCCATCTGCTCACGCCAACCAGATATCATTCCCAACCTCCTGCCACCTCTCTATAACATTAGGTCTGCCTCGATCCTGATTCTTCATCTTCATGATTTTCCTCTCCATTTAACCTACAGTCTCTTCTCCCTCGTTCAGTTTTCCAATCTTTCTCCTTCCTGTCTTGTCCTGCTCAGGCTCTTTTTATACTTGAGTAGATACAGGAGCTTAATTATGCAACACAGAGTGTTAATGAGGAAATAGGCAGAACCATGCGCATGTACTTGCTAAATGTAGGCTCACCAATTCCCTCATCCACAACCCAAGGATGCACGTCCACACTCATTTGGAGGACACAGTTTTTTAATCTGAAACCTGCACACAGCCACGGACCTGTAACATGCATCACCACAGTCATACCTGGGTGAAATCCAAGAGAGAGCTACTGACAGAGGCTAGTGGATGTAGTCCTGGGTGTACAGTAAGTGCATTGGAACTTTGAATTGGGCATCCCTGTTTGGTAAGTGTAAGAATAGGCAAATGGGAATAGTGACAGAGTTGTAATATACAATTGTGTGCCTAAGGAGCGGTGTTCCCAAAAGCCTTACCCACGATAAAACATCTGGTTCTGTCAGAAAGCAAGGACGATCATTTGATTTTATGGTGCAATAAAAAGCCAATATAGTAATTCTGTTAAATGTTAATTAAACTAAGGATTGTGTATTGTGAGAAAGGGAAAACATAAAATAATCTGAGGAAAGGCACACTCATTAACGAAAATTTAATTTGTTTCTGATCTCTCTGGTGAAGAGTTCAGTGCTGATTCCAAAAATCCTCAACTGTCCACACAGACTGAACTAAATGATCTTGTCAGAGATTTAGATATTCCTAAAGAGCCAGCAGAGTTGCTAGGTTCAAGGCTGAAGGAAAAAAAATTGTAGCAACAGGTACCTCATTCTCGTGGTACAGGAACCGAGAGTAAGATTTTTTTTCTCCAGATGGTGAATTGGTGTACTGCAACGATGTTCCTGGGCTGACGAAAATGTTCAATTTGTAGAATGATAGGAAGGAATGGAGGTTGTTCAATGAGTCCTCAAAATGAAGCCTAAAGGCAGTGCTTCTTCACAATGGCAATAAGTTTGCCTCAATGCCCATTGTCCATTCAGTACACTAAAGAGCGGTATGAAAATTTGAGCTTGATTCTGTCAAAGTTGAAATACAAGGACTATGAGTGGACTGTATGCGAGGATTTAAAAATCCTATCTATGGTTTTGGGGCAGCAAGGAGGATCGAGACAGAAATCAACACTGGGCAAGAAGGGATTGTCCAAGGCCAGTGGCATTGGAAACTGAAAGTAAAAACGTTCTGAGGGCATATCTCGTGGACACAAAGAAAGTACTTCTGCCTCCACTCCATATCAAACTTAACAAAATTATCCAGGGGACACACCATGTTGCAGCCTTCACGGAAGCGCTCTCTGTTTTTTTTTTTTTTGCAATTTGTATTATCTATTACAGTAATGCATGTATTAATGTTATTAATCATTATTATTAATTATTTAATAATTCATGTTAAGATTTAGTCTCTGGCTTGTTGCTATGACATTTGTGAATGAATTTTTAAACTAAACTGAAGTGGTTCTGCTGTCAGAGCAGGCCTGAATGCTGGCCCATCTCAACTGCCTTTAAGAGAAAAAACTAAGATTTCACATGGTGAATGCAAAGAATCTGATGGCTGCCTACATTTATAATATCTGAGAATGTAAGAGACTCTGACATCCATCCATCCATCCATTATCCAACCCGCTATATCCTAACTACAGGGTCATGGGGGTCTGCTGGAGCCAGATTCTTAAAAAATTCCCATATTCACCTGGTAGCATTGTGATCACTGCTGCTTAAAGAGCTCTGTTACACTCTAATGGAGGAACTGTTCGACCCAAGATGGAAAGGATGAAAAGGTGAAGATCCAGAGAAAGGGTAAAAGTTACAAGCTGAAAGGACACAAGTAAGGTGGCCTCACTACATATAATAAGAAATGTTCAATTGTTTTTAGAGTTGTATGAACTGTTACATCTCATGGTGAGTTACGGTGAGTTCAGGTACATATAAGATTATAAGTACTATAGAGTACTGGCATGTACTCGCTTTTTTCAGATGCTGTTTTAATGGTGCATTGGTTTCATCAGACTGAGGGGAAAAAGCAGGAGGGAGACTACAGATTTATGTGATTGAGCAATGGTGTAAAAAGGAGCACAGTACAATTAAAACTAAAATGGGTGATCAAGACATTGAAATGTGGACTGAATTTGTCCACGCTACTATCCAGGGAAGTAAGTTACATCATTCTAGCTGAGTCAGCAACGGAAATGATTAACTATGCCCCAATATTTTAATGATCAATCAGTCTAATCAGTTGGTGACTTCAAACAAGGAAACAACTATCTGGGAGCAGGTTGCATTCATGGACACTACAATCTGGACCTGCTTTCTTCAAATGCTAATGACTTTGTATGTAAGCCTGTGGTACAATCTGAGCAGGTCTGACCTCATTGTATTGCCACCTACAACTTCATTATTTACAGCAGCAGCTCTCTGTCATCCAAGCCAAATTTTCTTATGTGTGTTTAGGGGGTTATTGTTTGATTTTATTACAATATTTGCTATATATTAGTTTAGAGGTTCTGTAAAATTTATATTTCCTCTTGGGGACAAACAAAGTATAATCAAATCTTATCTAAACAAAAATAATATTATAGACAAAAAAATTGTTTAAATTCACAGCAAGGACATCACCGATAGTTTTGAGAATATACTCAGCATTTTCAGAAGAACTGTAAAAAAGTTACACATCATGGAGTTGCTAAACACACCTTTGTGTTTAAGAAAGACTATTTTCATTAACTTTAACTGTGCAAATGGACAAATTCACCATGTTATTGTCTGCATGGCTACTTAGCTAGCTAGAGTTCGGCTAGTCTGTTTTTTCATGTACAACTACAGGTTGGAATTTGTTTTCTGACAAGTAAAAATTAATTGTAAACCGGGGGCTGTTTTTAGAATACATATTGTGCCAGTGATTCCAGAGTAACTATGTCCACTTGGGGAAACGTAGAATTTCGCTTCACAAAAATAATCACTAAACTCTGCCATTTCTTGATCAGTAAAATCTGTGCATTTGATATAAGAAGATAGGTATTTAATATATACCCTCCCAACCTATATTCATCTCATCTGGAACTTTGTGGCAGTTCTGACGTAATTCCCATTAGACAAAATGTGTAGGTTGCAGTAGGCAATTTGATCGGGGCTCACTAAGTTTAAATCAGGAGCAGCAACAAAATCCTAAGCATCATCAAAGATAGCAAGATAGCAAAGATAGCATTTTTTTTTCCTCAAGCATATTAGGGTAACAGTTTCATTTCCGCGATAGATTATAGCTTTTATCTTACAGCATATCTCTTTTTGTCTCATTGTGGATTGCATTTAGCCATCTTACATTTGAAAAAGTCATGTTTCTTCCATTTATTTTAATCTGGACCATTTTCTAAGAGGTGTATCATTCCAAAAGTGGCTTGTCCATTGTAATCAAATTCTTAAGGAGCAATATTCTTTTCTTTCTACCAAAAAATACTTTAAAACTCCCAAACCCAAAAATGCCTTTTTTAGTAAATTTTGCTATTTCAAGCTCATACACAAAATGTTACATATTTGAAAGGAAAATTTGCAGTTTTGCTTATCACTACTTATTGTGATGTTATATTTTTATATATAATACGCTACCTTGGCTGTTCGTTTGTCTGTCCAGGATTTTAAATCACCTGTAGCTTGCAAACCGTTTGAACGATTGACCTGAAATTTGGTACACATATACGACATGACATCTTCTCTCCACTTTCGGGGTGATGATTGACCTCCAAGGTTATACTTCTTTTTATTTTTATTTTATTTTATTGTAGAATCAACTCTCGGCAGCAGTTAGCAGGGTGGCCATGCGGCACATGCGTATGGGCACCGTTCTCATTCCCTTCCACTTCCTCTACCCCTTCACATCTTAAATCATTCTTGAGGTAGATTGAAGACTTAAGTGCCAGCTTAAGTGAAAAATTAAGGAAAACATACCAAGTACTACACAAACACTGAATTAATCAGTTTTAAAAGATGCTGACAGGAGGAAAGCAGAAGTGGGCCGCTAGGGTGGAGAAAAGAAGAGCTGCTCAGAAAGTAGCCAGCACATCAGCCTCTGAGCAAACGAATGCTAAACGTACAGAGAAAAGAGTATGAAAACTATAAATCAAGTGTATTCATTTTACACGCCATTACCTGTTTAGTATAATCTACAGTGAAATTTGGGTTGCCGGATGGTGGTGTGGTGTGTTGCGATGCCCTTGGTCAAACATGCACTTCATTTTATTGTGTACACCACAATCAAGTGATCACATTAAGTTTTTCTTTATCAATGCACAGGCTTGCGGTTTTGAAAAAGCCAATACTGTTGTCCACCTGCATATCAACATTAATTCATAATTCTAGTCAACGATCAACATTAAGTGCTTTCTGAAGTAAGAAAAATAAAGGAAATTAAGAAAAAGCAAATTCAGCAATGCAGCTAAGTCATCTTTGATAGAACAGAGTGAACTGCTGTTTTTCTGAATGTGATAGGAAGCGAACAACAGAGAACGGAGCTTTTGAGTAATGTCGCATGCGGCTGGGGGTGTACCTCCTCCAGACCGCGAGGGGGCGACTGCCCTGGTTGTTTTGGGGGCCACGGGTAGAGGGCTTGGAAGCCCAACCCTGTAGGGACCCGTGGCCACCGCCAGGCGGCGCCCCGGTGCCTGAACAACCCTGGACCTCAGCACTTCCGCCACACCAGGAAGTGCTGGGGGGAAGAGGAGCAGGGACACCCGAAGGGCTTCGGGCAGCCGGCACTTCCGCCACACTGGGGCGTGTCTGCGGAGGAATGCCGGGAAGCAGCTGGAGCCCATCCGGGTTCCTATATAAGGGGCCGCCTCCCTTCATTCAGTGGCGGAAGTCGGGCGGAAGAAGGACAGAGCTGGAGAGAGGACTGGAGGCAGCTGGAAAGGCATTTGGACTGTGAGGCCTGGACTTTGGGGGATCAGTGCTGGAGGCACTGGGATGTGCACTGACTAACTGTAAATATTATAAACTAGCAAAATACCCGCGCTTCGCAGCGGAGAAGTAGTGTGTTAAAGAAGTTATGAAAAAGAAAAGGAAACATTTTAAAAATAACGTAACATGATTGTCAATGTAATTGTTTTGTCACTGTTATGAGTGTTGCTGTCATATATATATATATAGCAAAATACCCGCGCTTCGCAGCGGCAAAGTACTGCCTTAAAATTTTTATTAAGAAGAAAATTAAAACTTTTTAAACTGAGGGAAAATATACCAAAAATTATTTGTTAAGGATCTCTTTGTATACCATGTTGTCAGTTCGGCCCTCCGGTTGTAACATGACCAAGCTGTGCGCTGAGCTTACTCTTGAGCATGCAACGTACAGATGGCCATGTGAACAGTAATCTTGTTTCAAATCTCACAGCTTGGATTGCTGCTGTCATAATCGGTTTGAGTTTCATGGTTTGTTTCAATTACGACAGTATTTGTTGGACTTGTGTTGAAGAGACATTCAGCATCTGTCAAGCTTTGTAAGTATACAACCGGTTTCACTGATAACTTCACATCCAGCTTTTGAGAGTTTAAACATTCATAAACATCAAAGTGTCCACTATTGAAATTGTCACCTGTGAATCTAAGATGTTTAAGAGGCATAGGCGGTTGTCAAAAGGTGTAAAATATATTTGGCCATTTCGGTACACTTGAAAGTGACAACCGAACAATTCAGCGGCAGCCATCAACTCACATGCAGATCCATAGGTGAAGGGCTTAAGCATTTCACTCTTATAGTGCTCCTGTGTAGTATAATTATCTCCTGTACCGTCATCAGTCCACACCTTGAACCTGTCCCAGTCATTCAATACATAAGACACAATGTTCCTCCGGATATCAAGAGTGACCCTGATATGGCTGTGCAATATGTAACAAAGAGAATGGAAAAGGTAGGTGCCATCTCCGGGCATGGAAACCACTCGGTAAGTGACAGTTCTTTGATCAATGGTGATCACCTTGATAGACATGTTAATGGGGGTACAGTTGGAATGATAAAGGAAATGGGTACCTGAACAATGTAAAGTAAGTCTAAAATACCTACACAATAACTATAATCGTAATAAACGAACAATAAAACAGTGGAGAAGCCATGGATTAAATAAAAAGGCTGTAGTTATCAGCAGGGAGACGTAAATCCCGTGGCGAAGCAAGGAAGGGAATGTAGAGACTGGAGCGACGGACGGCCTTATATAGGCTGGCAGCCAACAACGTGGGAGGCGTTGGGATGGGGGACCCAACGCTGCCTCACACGGTGACCGAGCTGCAGGCTATGGACGTATATTTATGTACGTAAGTAGGATTCAGTTAGCGTTGGGAACCCGCGTACCAAATTTCTTGAAGCTGGGCCCATAAGTAACAAAGACCATTTAAAGGTTCAATATGGCGGCCGACAGTGGCATAATACCACCGAAATAAGTACGAACATTGGTCTCGGTTAGTGCAGGGAAGCCGCCTACCAAATCCCGTGAAAATTGGGCCATAAATAAGAAAGTTCAACATGGCGTATGTTGTCGACCGTTATGACCGTTGCGTGTACAATTTCGAAATGAAACCTGCATAACTTTTGTAAATAAGCTGTAAGGAAGGAGCCTGCCAAATTTCAGCCTTCTATCTACACGGGAAATTGGAGAATTAGTGACATTGGAAACTTCAATATGGCGGCCAACAGTGGCATCATACCAGTGAAATAAGTACGTACATCGGTTTTGGTTAGCGCAGGGAAGCCACCTATCAAATTTCATGAAGATGGGGCTATAAATAAGAAAGTTCAACATGGCAAACGTTGTCAACCGTTATGACCATTACGTAGAATTTCGAAATAAAACTTGCTTAACTTTTGTAAGTAAGCTGTAAGAAATGAGCCTGCCAAATTTCAGCCTTCAACCCTACACGGGAAGTTGGAGAATTAGTGATGTTGGAAAGTTCAATATGGTGGCTGACAGTGGCGTCATGCCACCGAAATAAGTACGTACATTTGTTTTGGTTAGCGCAGGGAAGCCGCCTACCAAATTTTGTGAAGATGGGGCTATGACTAAGAAAGTTCAATATGGCGGACGTTGTTGACCGTTATGACCATTACGCGTAGAGTTTAGAAATGAAACCTGCTTAACTTTTGTAAGTAAGCTGTAAGGAATGGGCCTGCCAAATTTCAGCCTTCTACCTACATGGGAAGTTGGAGAATTAGTGATGTTTGGAAAATTCAATATGGCCACCGACAGTGGCATCATACCACAGAAATAAGTACGTACATCGGTTTTGGTTAGCACAGGGAAGCCACTTACCAAATTTCGTGAAGATGGGTTCAGCCTTCTACCTACACGGGAAGTTGGAAAATTGGTGACAATGGAAAGTTCAATATGGCGGCCGACAGTGGCGTCATACCATCGAAATAAGTACGTACATCGGTTTAGGTTCAGGGAAGCCGCCTACCTAATTTCATGAAGATGGGGCCATAAATAAGAAAGTTCAACATGGCGGACATTGTCGACCATTATCGACCGTTATGACCATTACGTGTAGAATTTCAAAATGAAACCTGCTTTACTTTTGTAAGTAAGCTGTAAGGAATAAGCCTGCCAAATTTCAGCTTTCTACCTACATGGAAAGTTGGAGAATTAGTGATGAGTCAGTGAGTGAGTGAGTGAGTGAGTGAGTCAGTCAGTCAGTCAGTCAGTCAGTCAGTCAGTCAGTGAGGGCTTTGCCTTTTATTGATATAGATAAACGTGTGTTGGTTGAACAAACGATGTCCGTCTGTCTGTGTCCGGGTCAAGTTCCACAGTAAGTAAAAGTAATTAATAACTTTTACTATTTTATTTGTTTGGTAGGCATTTATTCAAACACACTGTATAATAACGCAGTACTAATTTTAGGGTTTGATGCCAATGCAGAGTCAAGATTTCTAGCAGTTTTTAGTTTGACTGAGTCAACTTTAAATCACCTTTGTTACATTACTGAACACCACTATCGGTGATGTCCTGTGTGACATATGGCCGGGGCCCTTACCTTTCCAAGACACCTCTACGCAGGAAGGACCAGGGGAGGGAGCGTTTCCAGAGCATTACCTACCCCAGAGCACTAGGTGGCAGCCCCCCTGTGTTGCAGCAGTGCCACAAACTCCCGCAGGGCTACACGGGAGCTGGAGTTTGGATGCCACCCTGTTGGGTTCCGTGGGCACCACCAGGGGGTACTGCAGCTGCTGCTGAGCCCTTAATTGCAGCACTTCCGCCACACCTGGAACAAGGTCAACGAGCACCTGGAGAACTTCTGGATGCCTTATAAAAGGAGCCAGCAGCCAATAGTCCAGGGAGCCAGAGTCAGGTGGAAGAAGACGAAGCTTGCTGGAAGAGGAGTGGAGGCAAGGAAAGAAAGAACAAAAGAAAGAAGAAGAGAAGTGTGTTTGTGCTTTTCTGTAGTGCCGAACTATGCTGTGCATGTGGGAAACTGGGGAAGGCGTTTCCCGCGGGAAAAAGGAAAAATAAATGTTGCATCGGCACTTGTGTCTTTGCCTGTCTGTGTCGGGGAGGGCAGCTAGTATGCCCCCTGGAGGTCCACACCTCTAATATGAAGATCTCTTCTACATCATTCAACATAACCCCAATTTGGGCCTCCCCCCCATCCACGTCTTAGGGTCTCCCCAACTGCGGTCTATGCCAACATTAATGTAAAAATAAGGGTTCATAAATATTTTACTTTTCTGAAAGTCTAATGCACAAGAGAAAATGATGATATACATAAAAAACTGAAAATCATGACATAATATACATAAAAGATTGATTCTGTCTCTATGTGTATAGTGTGTAACAGAACTTACAATAAAGCTCTAGTATGAATTTTATTTCTCTTGTGTGCTTTGTGCAACATACCATGGGAATGCTGCTGAGATTTCTGCTCATGCCACAAATCAATATACACGTTTATGCTGACCCTAAAGAAAATACCACACCAAACTGGAAGTTAATGAAATCCTAAATAACAGATTCATAATGTACAGGCGGTGTATGCGCATAGCTTGGCAGCACCACTGACACACTCAAGAGGACACATCAGCAGGAGCTGTACACTAGCTAGTCATTAGTTATTAATTCATGCACCTAGTTTTCTTTAAAATAAATGTATTTATTTTTATAGTTAAACTATATATAATAGTATATACTGTATTTTACATTGTTCATGAAGGAAAATGTGACCTTTGGTTGTCACCCTATGAAATAAAGGATTTAGAAAGGCCTTTCACTGCATGTCTGAATATTTTTTTCTCTTCACTTGTACATTTAATATTTTGGCATTTTTTGGTTCTTTTCTTTTGCTTTGTGGCAATTTAGGGCCTTGTAATTTATGGTTTGTTTGCACTCAGGAATGCATTTAGTGGCAGGGTGGTCTTGGGTTGATACTTTGGGCTAAATCATTCACTTGTTCACATTGAAATGCATTTATTGTCTGTTGATCTTAGAAATAGCAAAGACAGATCCTTGTCATTAATTCATTTCCAATGTGAAGCTTTTGGCACATATACGGCAAGCACTGAACTGCATTGTAAATCCCTGTCACGTACATTGTCTGCTACTACAAGTGAATTGCAGACACTATTTTCAGCAAGCAGCACATTTTCTAGAAAGCAAACCGCTGTGTTCTACCATAAGGCATGTTTGCATTATTTACTAACTATACAATTAGTCAAAATCTGCAACATATTTGTTAGCAAAACACATTTGTTATGGCAAATAAGGAACACTATAACTTGGTCAATTTGGAAACATGCTTTTAGAATTTTTATTATTTTCTATAGCACTTTTTATAGTTTGCATTATCACAAAGTGTTTCCTAAAATAATCAGGAACTAGGACACTAATTATTTATGAATATTCCTTGAGAAGCAAAGAACAAGTCAAGCTACTCAGTGAGAAGGCAATTCATGTGTTAGCTCATGTGCTGAATTTTTCCTTTAATAATTAAAACCAATGATAACACAATTGTGACATGGACCATCTATGCCTTCCTTTCCTTTTACACAAAAAGTATGATAATGATGAAAGAATAGTAAAATATTACGCTTTTCTATACTCTGTATATTTTATTAGCAGAAGAGATCATTTGTCACTAAGTGTGTAATTATATTTTTCGCTGTAGGACCTGAAGTGGGAATATAGGAGTAGAAAATAGAAAGCTTATACATGCTTTGTTTTCCATGCAATAGAACATCAAAAGACATTGTCTAATCACAATTCATTTAAGTCGTTTTTAGTCTGTTATAATCGATACCCATTTCAATTAGGACTTGTGTTGAAAACGTTTCCTATTAAACCCATAAACTGAACCTCATGGTTTGGTATACAGTGTTCCACTGAAAGCCATGTGATATGCTTAATTTCAACAAACTGTGGGCATTGACAACTCTGAACATCAGATACAAAGTTTAACATTTTTGTTACAATAACATTACTTGAAATTGCCTTGCCATTGCGTGAATTTTCTTTCTTTACTTGACTCCTGTCTCCTATCTCACTCCATTGAACCACATCAATGAATCTTTAATTTAGACAGATTAAACTATCACAAGATTATATGTAAAGTATAGAAAGAATACAATGCAAAGTAAAATGATTAGGAACAATACAAGCTAATATTTTTAAGATTTTTTATTTACCAAAGTTTTTATTTTTTTCAAACATCAATGTTATCCCCTTCAAAGTAGTTCCCTTGGGCAGCTACACATCGATGGAGACGTTGTTCCCACTGTTGGTAGCAGCGCTGGAAGTCTTCAATCGGTATGGTCTTCAGCATGTCCGTTACACTCTTTTGGATGTTTTCTAAAGTCCAGAAATGATGTCCTTTGAGGACATTTTTCAGTTTAGGAAAAAGTAAAAAGTCACATGGACTGAGGTCAAGTGAATAAGGAGGCTGGGGATCCACAGGAATGCATTTTTTCGATTGTCCTTCTGCTCAATTGTGAGGCTTTTCGGCACCATTTTGGTACAGACCTTTCACATGTGCAAATGTTCAGTCAAAATTTGATGAATGGTAAATCTGTTCAAATTTAATTGTTCACTCAACATTCGTAATGTTAAACGACGGTCTGATCTCACAAGAGTGTTCACACGTTCGATTTTTTCATTGGTTTTCGAAGTTGAAGGCCTCCCAGAAAAACTTGAGCTCGAGATAAAGAATGTTCCCCACAGGCCTGTTTTAACTTTTCAAACGTCACACTTGCTGATTCTCCAAGCTTAACACAAAATTTAATGGCACAACGTTGCTCCAAATTCCGCTGTTCCATTTTGCGTGACGCACAACCAAAAACACTTCGCTAATAGCAGTCACAAAAATCACGTAGTTAACGGAAGGAGTTGAAACTCGCACTGAGTTATGGGAGGGTACTGATACACGTGCTCTGTCAAGGACAACAGCGCAGCGTTGCCAGATCACTTGCAGTGTTGCCAGTCTCATTACTTTTCTGCCACACCTTGTACATTGCAAATCTCAGGATAATAAAGAGATAGAAATGCTTATTAAAGAATAAAAAAGACCAGAATGTATCAAGCAGTATCTTTGCTGAACATGTGAACAGATATCATAGTAGAATCCATGGAGTAGGTATTGTCCAAGAAACTTATTTACAAAAAGAAATCAACATGCAGTAGGCATGGTCGATCTAACCAACATTTTGAGACATGATTTGGATATTAGCACTGATGAATCCTTATAGAGGTAAAATTAAATAAATTCTAAAAAAAGAGGTTATGTTTCAAATAGATTTGAGTGTAATCCAGTGGTTCTCAACCTGTGGGGCGCGAAGATGTGAAAAAAAGAAAGCAAGAATCAAAAATATGAAAAAAAAACATCTGTTGAAACCAAAACAAATTAACTTAAACTGCATTCTGATACTAGAACAATAAATATAGAGTTAGATAAATGTCAATAAAAGTTAAGTAGGTATAATAAAATATGCATCTACATTTCAAAAAATTGTTAGGGGGGCACGATTAAAACTGTTATGAAAACTCTTAATACTTAAAGGTTGAGAAACGCTGTAGATGAGTGTGGACCTTGAACTGAAAAAAGTAGGCCAAATAATTTAAAAGCTGGATATTTATTCGCATTCATTTGCAAGTTGTCACGCACGCGCGCATGGGAGGCAGCTAAAGGGCTCGAGTGAAGGCAGTTCTGAGGCATGCCGGGATGTGGCAGAGTGCACTAACTCTCTTTCTCACTTCCCTGTAGACCAAACCCGGGAGGTTCCACCTGTCTCTCTTGACGTCACTTCTGGGACCGAGCCAATGGAGACAGACCTTGCCAGCTCCGGCCCCCCTGATGTCACATCCGGGCCTAATCCAATGAATGATGAACACGTGCCCGATCCTTATGACCTCACTTCCTGCCTCCCCCTTTAAAAGCCTTCCCTTTTCCCTTCTCTGACAGTCTTGTTTTGGACTCTGTTGTAAGCACTTCAGTGCTGGTATTTTGAAAAGAAAACGACTTTTGCAGCCAGGATACCAAATTACATGGGTGGCTGCCCCAAACCTTTTTCTGTCTTTGTCTCGTTTTGTGACAAAGTATAATATCAACAAATTGTGCTCATTGAATAATCTTATAATCAAATAGTTGAAATACTGTCCTATGATCTTTTTCATGCAGGTGCCCCAGTAGTAGAGTAAAGGTTTATGAAATACACCTCAAGTATAACAGTAGCTAATTAAAAAAAAGGAACTAACTAACTCTTGCTTATATACTTCTAAAAAGTGATGGACCACCTCCAAATAAATTACAAAAAAAATGATTTATTAGATAGTTGATGTAGTTCTAGGTTCAATGACACATTTTGCAGAACAAGCAGGCGTTTGTCAGATAATGAGCTGGTCTATGGCTGAGAGACATCCAGGTGAAGTCTTTATACGTATCTCCCTGGGTATTGTTGGCGTACAAGTGGAACAAAAGGTTAGAGCAGTAAATCAGATCAACTACAGCTGACCTGTCACAACACAAAGGAAGGACACTAACAACCTATGTTGGATTGCTTGTGCCTACTGTTTTTCCTTTAGTTGAATGAGCACAGAGCATCAATATCAGTGCAGAGACATTATAATTGCTAATTGTGTAATGGCAGGTACATAAATACTGTATCAGTCTTGGGAGCGCAGAGATTTAGGTTAAACAAGTTAAAAACAAAAATAGGAATCATGTGGCCTAGTGGAGTTGAAAAAATCACAAATGTAATAAAGGCAAAACCCATAAACAAAAGGATAGGTCTGGGAGAAAAAAAAGTTAAAAAGTACAAAAGCAAGTAGTACAAGAAAATGTAGAAAGCACAAAAAAATGGGAGAAGTGACACATGTATGCAAGTCCTATTTGTTTAATACAAAACATATGATTACTTTTACTTACTCATCTGATCTAACAAGCCTAAAGTGACAGCTGAATATTTACTATTTCAATGTAATATTAAGCAGATAGCTTTTCAAGAAGAAATGTCAGACTTGAGACATGACCGTAACAACAAGACATTAAAGGCTACAACAAACCGAAACTGATACACGTGTCAGTTTCAAGACCAATGCTGATTCACTTGTCATATATGAGTCCATTTGATCACACGTGTCATTGTGGCCAGGAACACGTGCTTTGAATTTCCCAGTGCCTTGATCACTTTCCTTCCTGCTATGTTAGAATAAGTTCAAAGTATACTGTGGACTAGCTAATTACCAGGTGACAATCTGTGAAACTCCCAGAATATGTGGGAAAGATGGTGGTCAACAACTTTCATGTCTGATTTTAGCTCTGCCCTTTTACACAAGCAAATTGAAATACAACAGACACTGAAAGCGCATGACTCCTTCATTGTAAGTGCCATTGCTAATGGAGATGTGAAAGAATATGGAATGGTAGATAAGGACATTGACATGTAGTTCAGGAAGACGTTCACTAAGACAGAGAAGTTGGTATTGCACTTGTAGCAAGCCAAACAAATAAGGGAGATCAGTCACTATGATGGATGGTGTAGTCCTAGAAATACCGAGGTCCAGAGGCTGCTCATTGTTTTAGGAGGCTTAGGTCCCTAACATGTTGAATCAGTGCATAGTTATTAGATTAATATTTTTAAATAGTTTTTTTTATTTGATTGCGTCACAATTAGTACATTATAAATAAGTAAGAACTATAAAAATTGCATCTTACTAGCTGTGCTAACTGTTTAAGATTAGTTAAAATATAAGTAATCAATGTAGAGCTTAGCTTATTCAGCATTAACATTTGCAGTGCACCATCTATTGAAATGTATTTTGTAATGCATGTCGTAATAAAAAGCATTGCATTTGTGCTCGCAATGGATGTTACATCATAAACAACTGTTGTAATAAAATGCATTACTACAAATGTTTGTGAAGCTCCATCTGCTGAATTGACAAAGACTTTGCAGGCAGGCAGACAGACACACAGACTCTTATCTTTTTATTAAGGTGGATGTATACCTCATACTCCACCTATCCATAGAGTAAAGAAGCAAAAGGATTTATTATGAATCAATCATTCAAAGATACTTGCAAAGCACACCCTCTCAGACCTAGCATTCTGGATTCAAATATTGTATTTTGGTTTGGTGTGCAATTAGTACGTGCGGAATAAGCACATTTTCCCCATGTCTGCTTGGGTTTTCCTCTGAGTGCTGCTGTTTACTTCTACATGCCTAAACATTTGTGTGTTGGTTTAACTGACAAATTTAAATGAGCCCTGTTTGAGTGTGGGTGTGTGAGTGGGCTACGCATTGTACTGGCACCGCATCCACATATACAGTTAGGTCCATAAATATTTGGACAGACACAACTTTTTTTCTAATTTTGGTTCTGTACATTACCACAATGAATTTTAAATGAAACAACTCAGATGCAGTTGAAGTGCAGACTTTCAGCTTTAATTCAGTGGGTTGAACAAAATGATTGCATAAAAATGTGAGGGAACTAAAGCATTTTTTTAACACAGTCCCTTCATTTCAGGGACTCAAAAGTAATTGGACAGTGGACTCAAAGACTATTTCATGGGCAGATTTGTTCAAGTTCGTCGTTATGTCATTATCGATTAAGCAGATAAAAGGCCTGGAGCATACCACATCTGTAAAACACGGTGGAGGCAGTGTGATGGCTTGGGCGTGCATGGCTGCCAGAGGCACTGGGATACTAGTGTTTATTGATGATGTGACACAGGACAGAAGCAGTCGATAGAATTCTGAGGTGTTCAGAGACATACTGTCTGCTCAAATCCAGCTAACTGCAGTCAAATTGATTGGGCGGCGTTTCATGATACAGATGGACAATGACCCAAAACATACAGCCAAAGCAACCCAGGAGTTTATTAAATCAAAGAAGTGGAGAATTCTTGAATGGCCAAGTCAGTAACCCAATTGAGTATGCATTTCACTTGTTGAAGACTAAACTTCAGACAGAAAGGCCCACAAATAATCAGCAAGAGCATTAAAAAGGAGGAAACCCAGCATCTGGTGATGTCCATGAGCTCAAGACTTCAGGCTGTCATTGCCAGCAAAGGGTTTTCAACCAAGTATTAGAAATGAACATTTTATTTCCAGTTATTTAGTTTGTCCAGTTACTTTTGAGCCCCTGAAATGAAGGGATTGTGTTAAAAAAATACTTTAGTTGCCTCACATTTTTATGGAATCTTTTTGTTCAACCCACTGAATTAAAGCTGAAAGTCTGCACTTGAGTTGCATCTGAGTTGTTTCATTTAAAATTCATTATGGTAATGTACAGAACCAAAATTAGAAAAAAGTTGTCTCTGTCCAAATATTTATGGACCTAACTGTACTTCCTACTCTTGCTGCCGGGATAGGCTCCCCTACTCTGTGAAACTAAATTGGATTAATCTGATTTGGGAATGTTAGGTTATTAATGTACAGTATGTCTACCAGATTTTAAAGAACTCAAAACCGTCCCTCACAAAATTAACACATTTTTAAAGTAAAATACTGACATCCTTTTTCCAGTGTGTTTGAAAAGTTGGGTTAGAATTGTTCCAGTGGAGCAAGTCAGTGTGTGAGCAACGCAGTTTAACTTATCGTGGTAGACTCTTCATTAAGCAGTAACGGGTCATCAGATGTTCCCCAAACAGAGCTCTTAGAATGTCTGAGTTTATTGTGAATCCAATTACCATCTCATTAATTAGTGAAGACTTAATACAAGGGGAGAGGACATTAGCCAGTCATGTGACTTGGCCATGTACAGTAAGTGCATGACAGCATCGCTCACAAATATGGTCTTGTCACAAATACATTTGTGTAGTCTGATACTGGAAAGATGTGTCCAGATTGCAATTCATATTTGGTATATAGTATTTAGAAAAAAAATAAGGAAAATTGCGTCTTGGCAAGGTAACACCTAGTTATTTTCAGGCCCCATTTCTAACAATGTTTAAGATTATTTAGAGGAGTACTGTTTTAAAATCACTGATATAGTTTAGAGATACTACCCACATTGTACCTTTATCACAACTAGAATATTCAATTTCTGCTGTAAATAGTGAGGGAATCTTAGGAAGGTTGGCTAGTTTTCTTTTAACAAAGTCTCTTAAGTTGTCATACACAAATATTTTGATGAAAGATTATAGTCAAAGCACAGTAGTTGCAAGAATAAACATATTTTGTCAATGTACAAATGTCTAAAGGTCACAAAACTGAGTATATTCTATGTGTTAAACATGTGTAAATTGCAGTTGGTGAAAATGTATGATTGTCCTGTAGATTTTCAATTGACAGCAGTATACTGTATCATCGTTCTGCTATGTCCTGTAAAGGTACCATATTCAAAGTGAGTGTTGAACATTTCTGTATTTCTGATCAGTTGGTGATTTTTAATGTTAACTGGTGTGCATACAGGGAACAATTAGTGCAGAATTTCCTTTCCATAACCAAGAAAAGTTGTTCATTTCATTTCTATCTGAACCCCACCTTGTCCATCTTCCAGTTAGACGTATCAAAACCTAATAGAATTAGTAGCCAGCACGAAAGCCCTTCTGCTATGGGTTTCTGAGCAATTTATATTTTTTATTCTGTGGCCTCTATTTATTCTAAAAGAATGAAAGTGCAATTGTGCCAATTTTTTAAAAGAAAGATTTAAAAGAATTAATATATTTTGAAATGTACTGAAAGTGACTTATAAAGTATTGGTGGGATATTTATTGTAAAAATACTGATTCTTACAGCTAAAGTGAAATGAAGGGTTGGGTGTATGAAAACATCTTGTTTAACACATTCCATCAGGTTATTAAAGTTAAATACCAATATGATTTTTAAAGTTGTGAGTGCTAGGTATGTAAAATGCTATGAGAAATGTAATGAAGACTCATTAAAATTTAATTTGAATATTCATAGGAAAGAGTATATTAATATTCAGTCTTGAACCACAACATCCTATAATAAATTTAGTATGTACACTATTGAAGTGATGATAGCATAACCTTTTGTTCAGATTTTTACTTACAATATCCTGAACCTCTTTTTACATATACAGTACAAGTAATTGGCAAAAGATTAAAAGGAACTGTTAAATAAAATAGGTGATAAGGCACAACACTGTCCGATTCCATGTTCTAAAATGTACATTATTTATATAAACTGAAGTTTCAGGGTATGAATATAATCAATACACATATTATGACAAGGAAGAAGTGATTTCTCTTACAAGGAATTCTTTTACAAAGAAAACCTGCTTTCTTATAAAATGAAATCAGGGCAAGGCAGGATCAACTGCACCAAAACACTTAAGTCTCAAAATAATAAATGCTTTTGTGAGTGTTTTTTCTTTTTTCTAATACATGAAGCCTTTTCTATGATGGCTAGCAACAAAAAATTAAAACAAGTGGCCTGAACAAAATAAAAATTGACACGTGCATAATGAAAACAAGTAATGCATGCAAAATATGAGGTGCGTCAGCATGAACATGTGGCACACACAAAACCAGAAGGATGGCAGCATTAACTGTACAGTCCACACAAAATCCAAGTTGAGTTTATGTTAAAGGTAGGTACAAATCCAAAACGAAAGAAGAATTTTAGTTGGTGGAAGGAACTGTCAATCATTTCCTAGTAAAAGTTTGATGACAGTAGTGGAAAGCAGACTGGAAAAGTTCATTCCTTTTTATATGAATGAAGATACACATTGCATTATATATAGTGTCACAAACTGGGACGCCTGGAGGGACCAGGAGGTGGCATTTATATCCTTCGGGCCACGAAGGGGCAACCACCCTGGATCAGGAGAAGACCACGGGAAAGGAGAAAAGAAGTTCCAACCCATTGGGACCCATGGCCACCGCCAGGGGGTGCCTCAAACCTCATGGAACCCGGGGAACATTTACTTCCGCCTCACCCGGGAAGATGGAGGAAGATCCTTCCAGAAATTCCCGGAGTGCTTCCGGTGCAAAGGGCAGCACTTCCGCCACACCAGCAAGTGCTGCTGGAAGAACGTCACCAGGCACCTGGAGCACATCCGGGTAGAAATAAAAGGGGCTGTCTCCCTACAATCGAGGAGCTTGCGTCGGGAGTGGGAGCAGGACAAAGCTCACGTGAGGAGAGGAAAGGCAGCCACGGACATTGATAGGAGCCCGGAAGAGGGGTGATTGGTGCTGGGAGCACTGTGTGCTGTGTGGGACTTGATTTGTGTGCTTAATAAAACCGTGCTTTTTATATAAAGATGTGGTGTCCGGGCATGTCTCACAATAGTTATCAGAGCATTTGCCAATATAGAAGAATACCATATTAAATTGATAAAAATAAAACTATAAAAGCAGTCCTTTTTTCATTGCATGCAACTACTCCAGGGCATTTTGTACAATACAAAGATATAATAGATTGACAGAGGCAGAGGAGTCGTTCCCACTGTATGATACATTGTATTGCTCCTTTGGCATTGTTCTAGTTTGCACACCCACAGGGCTGTATGGGAAGTGTAGCTCAAAAGGCAGCCCTGTTGGGTTCCCTGGATTTTCCCAGGGGGTGTTATCGGTGGAAGATTCCTGTCTTTTATGGCAGTTCCATCCGACCTGGAAGTGCTTCCTGGGCACAATGTTCTGGAACCAGACGTACTCCTGAGTACAAAATAAAAAAGAGCATCACCACATCTTGATGTTGGAGTTGGGAGAGAAGGAAGACAAAGCTCACCTGGGAAGAGTGAAGCAAGAAAAAGAGCAGGGCCAGAATTTATCAAACATCTTGGAGTAGCAAAACAGTCCTAACTGGCTCAAAAATCTTAAGAGTGACACAAATTTGGTCCTAATCTTAGGAGTAGGAATTAAAGAATATTATCACTTTTACTAATTAAGGAAACCATTCCTAACTTCACCAGGATTTAGGAGACCTTTTGAGCTGTCCTAACTCTCTAGGAAAAGCCAGAAATTAGAAGATAGAAGATTGGCATGCACATCCCTGAAAAAGTTGAATGTTTTGGAAACACTGGACAACAATGAACACATAGTTGGCTTGTAAAAATATATTAATTTGACAGAGATGGAATAGTATTATCAAAATTATAATGATCTTGTACTTTATATGATTCGTCCATTTGCACGGAGAAGCCACATGCTATCAACCAAAATGCAGGTATAGGTCACATTATGCTTTGTGGCTGCAGGAAAAAAAAGCATCTTTGCAATTAGAGATAATTTGGGTATGTCATAAACATCAGTTTCACCAATTTTGCACCAAACCTTTAATTCCCTTGCAACATGTGAGGTAATACACAGGTTGTACATTTCCCCATGAAAATGGGGAAGCTTAAAGCAATCTGCATTCATGAAGATCAACATGCACATACAGATCATTGCCCCAAGCGTGTATGTGAATTGCAAGTGATATCACAGTATCAGTACACCAGTATACGAATGGCCAAGGATACAAAATCCATATTACCTTGAAAATAAGCAGGGCTGGATGGGTGATTGACAGCAAATTGTCACACAGGTATGCTGAGCTCTGCATTCCATGAACCCCAGGAACACTTAGTTACCACTTTACTAGCTGGAAAGATTTAAGAACGCAAGTGGAGACTCCTGGGAAATTAGATGAATAGAGCAGATAAGGTGGGATCAAGGAAAGGGATATGACACTTGACTCTGCAAGACAATCGGGATACTGGAAGAGTGAATGCAACTCAGTAACGTGCAAGAATAACTGTGGCTAGTTTCAGTAAATGCTATTTTATGAGGCATTTCCCATGTGCCATAACAGCTGGAAGGTGATTCTTCTGGAAGTACTATTGTGGATCATTCATTGTTAAATAAACATGCCCATTATTTGGTTTAATTATCATTCGGGGTGTGTGTTTCGGCCTTTCCATCTTGGTGTACATTACAATATTATTCATGATGTTGCAAAGGAGAAACTTTTAATGTGTAGCTTAGTATAATATCCTGCCTTATTGTATTTTCTTTCTTCTTCTACTTTGATTGTTATTATTATATTTGTTGGGAAGTCTCAGCGTTAGTATGCAAAATCTACAAAACATCATCATATTAATTTATTGCAGGCAGTGCTGTAAAATCGTAATGTGAGACATGGCCTCCTACTCCTCCCTGGGACTGAGACTGGAGACTGGGAACCTCCAATTTAAACAATCCATGTACAGAATACAGATTTTAAGGCTGATGAAGATGTGTGTGTATAATCCTATCACTGTATTCATTTTTGTAGTCCATTCTTATATAAAAGCATGTGTACAATGTCTATTACTCAGCAAATTTAGATATTTTTGTTGTTTATTTATTGTTGCCAGTTTTTACATGTAGCCAAGCACATGTTACCTAGTTTAGAACAACCTTGAGAACAAAGGTGAAAGTTTTTCATATAGAAATGCAAAAAAAAATAATTTCCAATAAAGACAGATGGTTTACTCAAAATATAGTGTGTAATGTAGCATTTTCTACTAAATATGCTATTTAATATAATAAGGATTTACACAGAAGTATATATACAACAAGCATTTAAGCATCCATGTTACATGTATACATAGAAGCAGGTAAACATACAAGCTATTTATTAAGTTTCTCAGGACAGGACACGTTATTATGACTAGTACCATATACACGTAACACTTCATTACAGAAAGCTTTTAAGTCATGTTGAGTCGCATCAATATGTGTTTGCCCTTCAGTCTAGTAGAGTTGTTACTACATTTTACACAAAAAGATAATGTTGTTCAAAAAAGAAAAGCCAATTAAGTAAAGTGAGTTGCTCAATTTAAGTGAGTGTGCCCAGGGATGAACTACAGCCAATACAAAAGATATGTTAGCATGATGATACAAGCTGAAACCAAACCCTGACCACAATGTCATCTTTGTTTTAAGAAAGCATTTCTATTTCAGGTGGGGTTTGACAGGCAGAGCAAGAAACAGACAATTTTCAAATAAATAATTCTTGGAAATAAAATCAGTGCACAAACGTGACGGGCATTCAAATGAATTTGAGCTTTTGAATTAGAGAACCCCTCATTTATTGATCAAGAGTCCTGTCTTTGGTTTAAAAGCCTGATTTCACTTGACCACTCTTCACTTTCACGCATTGCTTGCAAGTATTTATTTAACAATACTTTCCAAAAATTACATGTGCTTTGGGTGTTGTCATCATTTGAATGGGTAACAGATACTGTATGTTATCTATGAGACGCTCTATTTTTCAAAATGTTTCTTGCCCATCACAGCAAACTTTGTGGAATAAGTAACAGATAAAAATATGATAATTTTTGATTGGATTATTACTGCAAGGTAAATCCTTCTATATAAAAGCGGTCGGGGTGTCCTTCCGTCCCGTGAGTGCTACGCAGGTGCGGAGTTTCACACATGCCCCGTCCATTTTGCAATGCACGATGGGATTTGTAGTTTCGTTTTTCCAGGTAAAAGATGATTTTCTACTCCAGACTGTGCGATATCTTCTTCTTCTTTCTTACTATATAAAAGCGGTCGGGATTGTCCTTCCGTCCCGTGAGTGGAAAGCGTAGTGGTATTCTGCTTATTACAGACTTACTACTTGCGGCTTGAGGTACGAAGCGATGCGATGTGAGCAGAGTTCTGGTGCTTCCATCGTTCCCTTGCTTTTGTGCGCGATGCGCTGGAAAAATAGACAAAATGATGTCTCTGGAAATAATTAATGTTGATGGAGTACAAATGCCTCACCGCGTAGTAAATATCAGGGGGGTTCAAAAGGGCGACCTCAATATAGAAAAAAGTTTAAATTTCATCACAAAAATAACAGAAACTACGAGTATTAAAGTAATACCGCTCAAATGCAATATAACCAAATTAATGAGTTTGTATAAAATATCAAATTGATCTACATATTGAATTGCCTTAAGAAGTGGTCAACTTAAAAGTCGGTCGCCTTAAAAGACGGGTCAGCCTAGTATATATATAAAATCAAAGATATACATAATATTGTATTTTATTTGAGCAGAAGTTATTAATAACACAATGAAATACTAATTAATTAAGGAATTTGTCTGATTTTATAATGCCAAATTTAATTAGACATTACTCTTTGCTACTCCACAGTATACTATACCTGAAAGTGAAAGGAAAGATTTACTCATCTAGTTGAAATGCTTCTCTTTGTATCAATATATAACCACACGCCCTCTTACAGAATTTTTCCCCAGCACTGAGCTCTGCTCCAGCCTGTCCTGAAAACATATTTCCCTAAGTTGTATTAAAAATTATGCAGAAATCAAGTATCTATAAAATCAGGAACATGCAGAGTGCTTGAATGGTGCAGGTGCTGCATTCATGCAAACAAGGCATGGGTAAGAATTCATACTGAAATTAAATAAAGTTAAATAGAGGTTTGTTAGCTGATTATATTTTAAAGTGCACAACCTCGCAATTTAGAACAAAATAATTAAATAATCATTCTGTGCTTGCTGCCACCATTATAAAATCAGAAAATGGCGCAGGGAGGTGAATGAGAGAGTTCTCTATCAAAATATTGGAGACAAACATTCAGGTTGCACTGCATTTTTATTGTCGGTCATTTCTTCACTGGCTATTAATATATGATCTGTCTGACTGCTACCCTGTATCAATCTAGTAGATATTCTCCATCAAGACATGAACACAATGTACCACAAAGAGCAAGGTACCTGTTTCACAGATTCAGTAACATTATTTATTGATTTATCATTGGCTAGCTGCAATAAACTGTAGGCTAGTGTGACAGGTGTCTGGTTACACTCACAGGTAATCTAACTTAGACATCATTAAAATATCCGACTACGCCACCCAGTTTTTTTAAGACACTGGGAACTCTTGAAATTTACTGATAATACCACAGAGATTTCTTTAAATCGTACGGTGAGTAAACACACAATGAAAGAAAGACACAACAGTAATTTCAGGAAAAGCAACAGTAACTTCTATTACAAAAGATAATAAAGTAATTTAAAAAGATAAATGAACATAAAAAAATCTAACAATATCAGGAATGAAATTCCTTTTTTTAAAAAGGAAAGCACACAGTCCACACTCTAAAAGTCCATTAAAAACAAGAATTTGAGGATACAACATTTAGTGGTGCAGAGTCCAGTTTGCGCACTGTGTTACCCCAACAACTTATCATCCAACTGTCCACCGATGCACTCTTTTCTCCGGACACTCGTTTCCCAACAGAAGTTTTGTCAAAATCATAGAATCCCTGTCAGCATCTCTTCATCATTCTTTTTTTCCACTCTGGGCTCCTTGTGTTGCTGCGACCTAGGCACACCTCACTTCTTGTCCGTCAGCTTTGCTCGATCCTTTCATGCAGCTTCCTTCTCTTGCTGGACCCACAAGTGTCTTCTTGTGGAGTTATGTCTTCCTCCCTGGAGGCAAGTGTTGACGTTCTTGTGCCTCATGTCGCACCAGCCACATACCCATGTCTGCCTACGAGTCCCTGTGCTCTGTGTCTTGGCAGCATTCTCAGTGAACTGTCCCTCTCCCTGCCTTCTCCTGCCCAAAAGTTTAAATGTTCTTCAGTCCCTGCCTAGATCAACAGGATGATGGATTAAACAATGGTACATCCAAATTATCTGGGTTTAACAAATAGTGTAAACACAAGTTAACAAAATGTATTGCTGCCAACACTATTAATGAGTACACATATGCTGATTAGAAACCAATATTCTCAGAAATGTTAATGTTCAAGTCAGGTAAATACAAACATTTTCCAAGAAAGGAGCAGTTCTTTTATCACAATTTTGTATTGTTTGTATATTTAACCAGTTAAAACTTCAAAGCAGTGATTCTTTTGCAAGATAGCAAATACCTATATCCTGTAGACAGCTATGACAATAATCAGTAACAGGATTACCCAGGAAATTTGCCTTTTAACTTCTCCTTAAGCAACATTTTTGTGCATACCCCTGGGGGCTCATGTATAAACGGTGCGTACGCACAAAAATATTGCGCACGAACATTTCCACTCTCAAATCGCAATGTATAAAACCTAAACTTGCCATAAAGCCACGCATATTTCCACGGTAGCTCAAACCCTGGCGTATGCAAGTTCTCCACTCGGTTTTGTAGACTGGCGGCACCCAGCGTCAAAGCAGTGCCACTGTTCCTGTGTGGTTTCCATTTCATTTTTAGATCAAATCCCTGATGCGGCTATATCATATACACTGAAGCTAACTGTATATCATTAATAAATGTATGGCACCGATATAAATGTGCACAGAATGGCCAAACTATTCCACTGCCATAGCTGCTTTAACATTGTTAGAGGACATCGCAAATGGAAGGATTAGAAGAGAATGCACATTCAGAGATCATACTGATTCCTTGGCACATGATGATGACTGGCTTCTAAGTCGGTTTAGATTTCCAAGATTGACCCTCTTGGAGCTGTGTGCTGAACTGGCACCGACTTCACCAAGGCAGACTTTGAAGAATTGTGCTCTACCTGCTCCTTTGCAAGTTCTGTCCACTCTCGGATTTATAGTGTGAACTGGCTGACCGATCCGGTATTACTCAGTCTTCACTGAGTCGTGCCAAGCCAGCTGTATTGGATGGTATTATCCGATTGTCAAGCAGATATATTAGATTTCCGTAAACTCTGGTTGAACAGGCAAACATCAAAGCGCAATTTACAGCAATGTCCAGTTTTCCAAATGTAATCAGAGCGCTTGACTGCACACGGACTGCTATAAAGGCACCTTCACAGAATGAATATGTTTATGTAAATAGAAAGCATTTTCACTCTATTAATGTGCAAATCATCAGTGATACGAAAATGCGTCTCACTAATGTTGTTGCGAGATGGCCTGGCTCAACTCATGATTCATACATCCTGAGAAATAGTAGTGTGGGGAACAAACCTGAATTTGGTGCAGTGCGTGATGGCTAGCTTCTAGGTAAGATAAGACATGTATTACCTTTTAATCTACAATGTAACCATATAACACGATTACTTAGGTGACAGTGGGTACCTGCTGAAGACGTGGCTTCTCACCCCTCTCACCAACCCACTGACTGTGAACAAGAGCAACATTATACTGACCTCCACACTCGGGCTCGGGCAGTGGTAGAATACTCTATTGGGCAGTTTAAGGGCCGTTGGCGCTGCCTGAATAAGACTTTTGGAGTGCTGCTCTATAGTCCACAGAAAGTGTGTCACATCATGCAAGCATGTAGCATTCTATATAATATGGCAGTCATTCGTAGCTTGCCCGTACCTGAAGAGATGCGGTATGATGAACCTGACCCTGGACCACCAAATGATCAGCCACACCAGACAGCATTACAATGTCGAATGAATGTCATTAACAGAATGTTAAAACAGGTAAGCAGATGCATCATTTATTTATTTACAAATTCATTTAATTTTTGATTAATATCACACAATACTGCCTTTATATTTCATAGTTTACTGGCTACATATCTCACTGCATCCACCAATGAATTTTGGGATTCCAGAACTGCATCATTCAGCACACGGCCAGATGACCGCCCAGTGGTTTCCGAGGCAGGGGTGTGTGAGCAGTCAGCACCTGAAGATGTGGTCGGCACAGGAGCAGCACTATCATCGCCTGGAGCCACATCCTCAGCATTGGGGTCAGCTTTTGTACCATTGTCTGGAACTAAATAAACAGTAAATAATACAGCATCTGCTGCCTGATTGTTTGTCTTATTACACATGCAAATTATTTACACGAGTATGGATAATGGTAATCAAAAAGGAAAGGATAACTCACCATCACCCGCAGTGATGTCAGAATCACCCTCCCCTGCTGGTACAATGCCGGCAATAAGTGTGTCGCCAATAATTGCAGCAACTCACTGCTCAAATGGCATGAGCTCCAGGAGTTCACTACTTCCTCCAGTGGTGCTGACATGCAGATGAAGAGCTGCGACTCTCCTTTTCACGGCATCTTTGATGTCGGTCCACTTCTTTTTTATTTCAGCCACAGTGCAAGTTTCTGCTCCAGCACTTTTGAGTGCATCCACTCCATCAATTTCCTTTTGTTACTAATTCCACTTCCTAAGCTACCAAATAAAACATTTTTCCTGGCCTCTACTTCACTTAGCAAGACCTCCATTTCGCATTCGCTGAAGTTTTTTTTTTTTTCCTGTGCTTTCGCCATTGTCTTCCTGTAGCGCTGAAGGTAAGGGGCTATTTATATTGATTTGCATATTCAAAGAGGCGTAATTCTGGCAGGAGTTGGGGTGGGGCAGCAGGCACGTGCACGTGTGTTACTTTTCACGCTGATTGGGATTTATGTAGCAGAAGAACGTGGAAGTCGGTGAACGCACAGATTTATGTTTCTGGATTTTCCTGTGCATATGCACATTCCCACTTTTGTGCTTATGCCATGTTATAGTGTGAGTTCTACGTTATACATGAGGCCCCAGGTCTCAGATTAAATCTTTTTGATGACCAACCAATGAGGTAAGCAAATGGTTTTGTAAGCTCGATCGACCTATAGATAAATGGCTCTTTAGTTTAGCCAATCATCCTCCTTTTATGGATTTTTGACAATTCAGTAATACTGTTCTTAACTTTAATAACTGTTTTTCAAATTTGCGCAGAATTTCATCGGCACCCATTCTAACCCACCATCTTAACATAACCTTAAATATGGTAAAACAAAGACTGCTTGACTGATCCTAAAATGCAACTAAAACAAGGGTTTATTAAGCATGTCCAATTTTACTGTGTATTACTTCATCTTGGTTACCCTTATTTTTTCTAATTCACTAATCTTGATTAATTAACAATCAGCTGTGATATGAATTACAAACACAAGACATGGAAATGCAGTATATCCTATGTGTTTTCTTATAACGGTTAGTTTAATAATATTCCAGTACCGTACAGTTGTACCAAAAAGCTATATTTACTGGGCCAAGCATTCAGACAGAATTAACTACAGTGGTAAAACAAATTAATGGTGTTTTTATTCCATTTAAATGTGATGTGATGCGCACAGTAGAAAGATCTTATCCTGTTTATATTCTTCTCAAACAAAGGATAAATGTTAAAGCATTATTTAAGCAAGGACACCCTGAATTAGATATTAAAGGTAAGATTAATTAGAGTACAGCTCATGACTATGATCATTGTGTAGAGTATTTACAGTGACAATGGCCTTTCAAGAACAGGTTGCTTTCAGGCTTTAAATGATGGAACCACACCAACGCGAAGGCTGAGGACAAAGACTGAGGACACTAGAAGCATCAACCATGGGAAGGAAATAGTACAGTTGAAAAAAGAGAGGAACAAATTCATTCAATTTAATGATTCTTTTGTTAATTCATATATAGTATGGCACTTATCAAATTTCAAATCTGAGATAAAATAGGAAAATGAAGCAATCAGTATACAATGACATAATTATCTACCAGAATAACATGACTCTTTCTTTTCAGCTAATTACGGTACATTCAATTCAGTTTATCTTGACATAGTGCTCTTCACTGAGTTATAACAAGTTCACAGCTAAGACAGAATGACAAACAGTATAAAATTCTATTACATAATGTTTACACATAAAGATAAATATTTGATTAAACACATAGCAAAACAAAGCAGTTACAAACTGTGTAAGAGCCAATCTTGGAAAGTTAAAGTTTTGAGTTAAACTCACATTAATGTTTGCTTAATTTGAATAGAATATAAATTTCTTTCATAGTATGGTATAGTATTTTCCCCCTATAAGTTAGCAAGAGGTAGAACCTTCTTACTATAACTGAGAAACGGTGTGATAATAAGCTCAGTTGTTGTTTAGAACAGGTCCCAGTAAAGAGGGACTTTGATAGACTCATTTTAAACTTAGAAATGAGATAAGCATACAGTTTTATGACCGTTTTGAAATGGTTCAAGAATTGTTAAGTAAGAAGTAACGATTTGAGATGTAACAAGATTAAGCTTAGAACTGAACTTTTCTTAACATTCATTTTTCCTTTTTTGTTATTTTAATTTTCCTTTTTTTGTGTGAACTGTTTTACTTTAAAACTTAACTAAACTTTTAAAAATGAAGATATTTTGTCTGTGGAATCATTTCTGAGTGTCAGGCTTTTGTTGAATCCCATTTTTTCAGCTGAAGCTGCTGAACTTTGGTAATTTTGGGAAAACGCACCTACAAACTGAATAACATAACTGGAACCCAATAACATCTGTCAATTAATATAATTTATGACCTACACCCAGTTGGCAATGGAGGAGAGAAAAATAAAAACTCCAGTCAGCAGCATCTCTGGAGGAAATAATCCTAGTGGGGTCCATGGTGAATTAAAACATGAGAAAGTCAAAGACAAAGTCAGACCCAGTCACATTTCTGGAGACCTAGGCTAACTGGCTGCCAACATCCTGTACTGTATAACTCTTATCTTTGCCGTCAGGCTCATTTCCAATTTTTGATTCCAAGGCTCCCTGTATCCCTGGTGTCCTCTGATGGGGAGACAAACATCTTGGCAGTACAGCAGTGGCACCTAGTGCTACAACATTACACCAGGGGGAGAAACAGAACAGAGGAGAGTAACCATTCATAGTTATTATATTACTTTTATTTTTACACAAATGACTAACAAGCTGAGATTCACTACAGCTAATCAGTGTCTAGTGTATTAAAGCCCTGGACTTAAAAGCTGAAACTCAAGGGAAATTATTTATATAAGGAGGTGGATAATTCCATAGTTTTGGGGCCTTAAAAATCTTGACCTTGACCTTATTTTATTAATCCTTGCAATCTTGAGATCTTAGAATATGCTCTGGTTTGTAAGAAAAAAGGTAATGGCTTTAGCCATTTAAGGCTTTATATGAAAGGAGGAGGATTTTGACAACAGTCTTAATATTACCTGGATGCCACTGTACAGACTTAAGAATGGGAGTTAAGTGGTCATATTTTCTAGATCTCAAACTAGAAATAATTCTTGCCATGTGAATTAACTGGACCTTTTTGTAGAGCCAGTGAATAATGAGTTGCAGTGGTCAATCCTATTTAACACAAACATTAATTAATTTCTTCACTAGCCTCCACATTTAGAAACTGTCTTTATTTTCCAGAATTTTTAAATTGTAAAGAACAGATTTTAGATAGTTTTGTTATTCGAGATTAAAAAGATGATTTGGTGTCAAAGATAACTAATATTCAGACTAACTATTTTAAAGAGTGACAGAATATTGTTGCACTCCGTATCGTTCCTCCCAATAATACCATTTCTGTTTTCTCTGTATTCAACTATAAGTAGTTATAACTTTTATAGTTTTAATTCTTTGACACAGGTAATTAAAAACACTATTGGATAAACACAATTTGGTCTTAAACAAAGGTATACCTGAGTGTTGTCTCTATATGATTAAAATATTTATTCTGTCTTCTAATGATAGTTCCAAATAGAAGTATTAAAGTGAAACCAACTTAAGGTCTGTGTACTGAGCTCATAACACAGAATTACCCAAAAAAATCCCTGAAAAATATCTCTTGATATATGAAGGCATCCAAAACCATATGGTGCTCCCTCAACTAAAGGAATAGTGTTATATTTACTAAGCCAGGTTTCACTAAAAAGATACAAATCAGATTTTGAGCTTAATATAATGTTATTTACCAAGACATTTTTATTTTCAAATGAGTGAATATTTAGCAAACAGTCTTTGAAACCGTGAAGATGTTTTTGAACTGGTTTTATACTTTTATTTAAATTTGAATAATGTTACTGATACAGGTTGCCCAAGTGGGGATCTGATTTTAACTATGTCTAATTATGCAATTTATCCTCTGATTTTCACTTAATTTACATTTAGTTTCATAACTCAATTTATAAAGTGCCTCAGAACAGGAACTGTGGGTAGTAGCTACAGAACAGTAACCAATGAATTAAAATACTGCCTACAATTTAAGATCAAAATGCAGCTTGTGGCCCCATGCTTCTGAGTCCTGCCAGGGATCCTCTTGAACCTGCTATCGCCAATAACATACCCGAGGGATGAGCCAGTGGAAGAGGACCCTCACACAAAGCAAGGGATTGGTGCAAAAGTGGACATAGTGTTTTTATTAAAACAATTAAAATCAAATAGTGCCCAAAAGTACAGTGCAAAAATTCTAATCTATGATAATAAAAGGCAAAGCCCTCACTGACTGACTGACTCACTGACTGACTCACTGACTGACTGACTCACTCACTCACTCATCACTAATTCTCCAACTTTGCATGTTGGTAGAAGGCTGAAATTTGGCAGCTTACTTACAAAAGTTAAGCAGGTTTCATTTCGAAATTCTACACGTAACGGTCATAACGGTTGATAACGGTCGACAACGTCCACCATGTTGAACTTTTTTATTTATGGCCCCATCTTCACGAAATTTGGTAGGCTTCCCTCGCTAACCAAAAGCGATGTACGTATTTATTTTGGTGGTATGACGCCACTGTCGGCCGCCATATTGAATTTTCCAAACATCACTAATTCTCCAACTTCCCGTGTAGGTAGAAGGCTGAAATTTGGCAGGCTCATTCCTTACAGCTTACTTACAAAAGTTCGGCAGCTTTCATTTCGAAATTCTATGCGTAACGGTCATAACGGTCAACAACGTCCGTCATATTGAACTTTCTTATTCATGGCCCCATCTTCACGAAATTTGGTAGGCGGCTTCCTTGCGCTAACCGAAACCAATGTACATACTTATTTCGGTGGTATGATGCCACTGTCGGCCGCCATATTGAACTTTTAATGGAAACCGATATCCGTACTTATTTCGTTGGTATGACATCACTGTCGGCCGCCATATTGAACTTTCCAACATCACTAATTCTCCAACTTCCCGTGTAGGTAGAAGGCTGAAATTTGGCAGGCTCATTCCTTACAGCTTACTTACAAAAGTTCGGCTGCTTTCATTTCGAAATTCTATGCGTAACGGTCATAACGGTCAACAACGTCCGTCATATTGAACTTTCTTATTCATTGCCCCATCTTCACGAAATTTGGTAGGCGGCTTCCTTGCGCTAACCGAAACCAATGTACATACTTATTTCGGTGGTATGATGCCACTGTCGGCCGCCATATTGAACTTTTAATGGAAACCGATATCCGTACTTATTTTGTTGGTATGACATCACTGTCGGCCGCCATATTGAACTTTCCAACATCACTAATTCTCCAACTTCCCATGTAGGTAGAAGGCTGAAATTTGGCAGGCTCATTCCTTACAGCTTACTTACAAAACTTAAGCAGGTTTCATTTCGAAATTCTATGCGTAATGGTCATAACAGTCAACAACGTCCGCCATGTTGAACTTTCTTATTTATGGCCCCATCTTCTCGAAATTTGGTAAGCGGCTACCCTGAACTAACCGAAACCAATGTATGTACTTGTTTCGGTGGTATGATGCCACTGTCGGCCGCCATATTGAACTTTTCAACAGTCTTTGTTACTTATGGGCCCATCTTCAAGAAATTTGGTACATGGGTTCCCAACGCTAACTGAATCCTGCTTACGTATATATATATACGTTCATAACCTGCACCTCGGTCACCGTGTGAGGTGGCGTTGGATCCCCCATTCCAACGCCTCCCACGTTGTTGGCTGCCTGCCTATATAAGGCCATCCGTCGCTCTGGTCTCTACATTCCCTTCCCTGCTTCGCCACGGGATTCACGTCTCCCTACTGATAACTACAGCCTTTTTGTTTAATCCACGGCTTCTCCGCTGTTTTATTGTTTATTACAATTATAGTTATTGTGTAGGTATTTTAGACTTACTTTACATTGCTCAGGTACCCATTTCCTTTATCGTTCCAACCCCCATTACCATGTCTATCGAGATGATCACTATCGATCAAAGAACTGTCACTTACCGAGTGTTTTCCATGCCCGGAGATGGCACCTACACTGTGTGCACAATTATTAGGCAAGTGAGTATTTTGACCATATCATCATTTTTAATGCGTATATGTGACGATGTGGGTTCTGGCTCCACACTCCCATTGCTGTTGGAAGCACTTGAACCCAACACCGTCGATAATGTTACCGAGTGAGCTAGTCAGTGGAGGCAAATAAACAATTGAGCAAGGGGTGGTGCAAAAAGTGCAATAGTGCTTTTATTAAAAACAGTCAACAAAAACAGTGTTCCATAAATAGTGCAGTTTCAATGTTCATTAAATAAATAATCCATAAAATGAAAACGTGGAGGTTAAAACACTAGACAAAAAACAATCCTTTAAAAACCAGAGGTTAAAATCTTCTCTAGGAAGCAGTCTTAAAACAACAAACAAATCCGGTGCATCGTTTATTAGCGTCTCACCTGCTTATCCCGTATGGGCCAAGCAGCAGGCAAGACGCTCTCTGCAGCTGCCCTCCTCTACACTTTCGCGAGACTGGAGACCTCCGATCCCTGGCTCCGGTATGGCACTCATCCCAGCCTCGGAGAACTTGGTTTCCACCAACGGCCAGGTCGCCCACGTTGGGGACTCCACCACCAAGCCTCCCGACTTCCGCTGCCTTTCCGTGGCTTCTCTGCGGCCCGTCGCTTTCACCTGATCACTCCCGCTACATGGTCGCTCAGCGGGAGCAACCTCAACTCAAGAGCCTGGGTGTCGGCCTAACACCCAGCTTCCTTGCAGCTGCCCATGGCGCTCGATCAGCGCCACCACCACACGCTCCACGTGTCTGTCTCTCCTGCACCGCATGTTTCCTCGCTCCCTCTAACCTCCGTCCTCTTTCCTTTCCTTTTTCTCTCCGATCGTTTCCTTACACCTCCCCGCAAAACCAACTCGCGCTTCTTTTAAAACGTGAGGGGCCATTCCAGCTGTAGCATTAGCCACGGGAGCAATCACGAATGTGGGCAGTTCCTCACCTGTGCACATGGTGAGAAACGCCCACATCGACGACTGGTCATTGATTGATTGATTTATTTTTTTTGAAATGTCAGAGATGTTTATTTGTAAATTTTGAGGTGTTTGTTTATTATTCTCACTATAACAGATGAAAATAAATAAGTGAGATGGGAAAATTTTCATTTTTCCTTTAGTTGCATAATAAATCTGCACACTAATAGTTGCCTAATAATTGTGCGCACATATGTATTCCCCTGATGATGTTCACACTCACATTTCCGTTGTGAAACATTCAGGTTTCAGGTTTATTAACATTTTTGATTGACTGATAGCACTGTGTTTGTTCCATATTAAAATTAATCCTCAAAAATACAACTTGCCTAATAATTCTGCATTCCCTGTACCTTTTCCATTCTTTTTGTTACATATTGCACGGCCATATCAGGCTCACTCTTGATATCCGGAGGAACATTCTGTCTTATGTAATGAATGACTGGGACAGGTTCAAGGTGTGGACTGATGACGGTACAGGAGATAATTATACTACACAGGAGCACTACAAGAGTGAAATGCTAAAGCCCTTCACTTATGCATCTGCATGTGAGTTGATAGCTGCTGCTGAATTGTTCGGTTCTCGCTTTCAAGTGTACCAAAATGGCCAAATATTTTACACCTTTCGAAACCGCCAATGCCTCTTAAACATCTTAGATTCACAGGTGACGATTTCAGTAGGGGACACTTTGATGTTTATGAATGTTTAAACTCTCAAAAGCTGGATGTGATTTTATCGATAAAACCGGTTGTGTGCTTACAACGCTTGACAGATGCCGAATGTCTCTTCAACACAAGTCCTACAAATACTGTCGTAATTGAAACAAACCATGAAACTCAAACCGATTATGACAGCAGCAATCCAAGCTGTGAGATTTGAGACAAGATTACTGTTCACATGGCCAACTGTAAGTTACAGGCTCAAGAGTAAGCTCAGCGCACAGCTTGGTCATGTTACAACCGGAGGGCCGAACTGACAACATGGTATACAAATAATTATTGGCATATTTTCCCTCAGTTTAAAAAGGTTTAATTTTCTTCTTAATAGACTCACTCATCACTAATTCTCCAACTTCCCGTGTAGGTAGAAGGCTGAAATTTGGCAGGCTCATTCCTAACAGCTTACTTACAAAAGTTGGGCAGGTTTCATTTTGAAATTCTATGCATAATGGTCATAACTGGAACCTATTTTTCTCCATATACTGTAATGGATATTAGCTCGATGGCCGTGGGGGGCGGAGCTGCATGTGACATCATCACGCCTCCCACGTAATCACGTGAACTGACTGTGACCGCAGTACGTAGAAAAAAGGAAGAGCTCCCAAAGAGCACTGAAGAAAAACGCCGAATACTTTATTCGCGAGATACAAGTTTAATGAGAAGACACGAGGTATAAACAAGACTTTGGATCACTTTGTAACGGAGTTAAAATTGCTGTAGCGAGAAACTTTTAATTGCCGGGTCTTAGCTAACATTAAATAAAGCCGTGGACATCGCGAGATCGCATAAAATAGCACAGGCACAGCTCAGAAGCTTTGATGCATGTACTCCGAGTGGCTCACGTGAACTGACTATGAATGCAGTATGCAGAGAAAGCAAGACCTCTAAAGAGAGCGGAGACTTTTGATCACGTGAACGTGTCTGCAAAATGTGGCGTTTCCTGCACTGCAAAAATACTACAAAAGTCGGGCAGCCAGCATGCACACGCACGCGTGTAGCTGTGCCAGCCTTTGAGACGCTGACTGCGCTTCTGCCTTAAGTGAAAGTAAACACTTTTAATTTTTTTCCTCCTTCCCATAAGCTATAGCCCAGACAACTGTAAACACGGGATCCCATTTCTAGACCGCGGCAAACTAATATTAAGGCGCTTCGCACTTTCTTTTACAAGTATACGATTATGAGGTCGTCAGGTCAGATTATGAAGACACGCACAGGAGTGGAGGACCGACAGTGTCATCCCGGCCAGTTAATGGCAGGGCCGTCTCTCCAGTCTACACGAGACCCACCGCGATGCTCATATCGTCAGTGAAGACCTCTCTCTACACTCTATAAAAGAAAAAGGCAAGTTTCCTTTCTTTATACCTTTTTTCCTTTTATCCCAAACCAAAGCCTTTCTCTCTTAACACTGCAGAGGACACAAAAATGATTTTCTTTTAATTGCTGGTAATGCTGATAAGGCACATTACCACAGGCAGAAATTTGGACGTTTACATAGAACCTGTAATTTCTATACCACAGCCGTCGTGTAGCGCCTTTCAAAAGGGATCAACTACCAAGAGATGATCCATATACATTTTAGCTACTGTTAATACTACTTACCTGTTGTGTTACACAGTCTTTAAAATGTAGTTTACCCGAAACCACTCCAGTAGTGCTCAATGTAGCTTTACTTCTTAAAACATTAATGTTTTACTGTTTAATAACTTATAGACTATATTTTATTTTTTTTCCCCTTGCACTCAGTGACCAAAGCTATACACACACATATAGACACATACATATATATACACATATATATACCTGTGTGTATGTATGTGTATAGATATACAGTGGTACCTTGGTATACGTCCTTAATCCGTTCCAGATCCTTGGACTTATACCAAACAAATTTTTCCCATAAGTAATAATGGGAAAATGATTAATTCGTTCCCATGAAAAAAAAATCCTATTGTTATTGGCATATTATACATTGATGGGGTTGTATAAAATAATTTAAACACTGCTTAATACTAAAATACATAAATAAAAAAGCAATTAGATAAAATAAATGAAAATGACTTGTCCAATAACAATGAGTTTAATTTTACTGCACAACAAAGGAGAGCGTTACAGCTCTTCCAAAGGAGCCACTTCAGGCAAATGTAAAGCACTGCCATTATTCTTTTTCTGGCAGTCTTCAATCCAAATCCCTAAAGCAGATTCCATCCAGACTACTGCCTTATTACATCCACTTACAACTCGTTTTGCACCCTGGTTAAAAGGACACTGCGGCCGTAGATCTTATATTTCTTTCCTACTTTTTAAATAAAAAGAATCGTAGCCTTCAACAAATCCAAAGCGTTTACCTTTTCGGTAATCGTTAACATCTTCCGTTGGCGCTTGGGCACGGCCCCTGAAGCAGTAGCAGATTGTTCTGGAGCCATAATGAAGGGCTTGACTACGCACAAAGATAAACACAAAAGAGCACAACTCTTTACACAGCGAAACACGTTGATGCTGAATGAGCGAGACGAGACTTCCTGGTTAACACTGCATTCAGCACGCAGGAACTTAACTGCGTGCTCTGACTGGTTAGCTGCTCAGTCAGGAGAACTTAACTGCGTGCTCTGATTGGTTAGCTTCTCAGTCATCTGCCAATAGCTTCCCTTGTATGAAATCAACTGGGCAAACCAACTGAGGAAGCATGTACAGGAAGTAAAAAGACACATTGTCCACAGAACCCGCAAAGCAGCGAAAAATCCGCGTTATATATTTAGTTATGCTTTCATATAAAATCCGCGATAGAGTGAAGCCGTGAAAGTCAAAGCGCGATATAGCGAGGGATTACTGCACAGGTTAAAACCTGGCCCTTTTTTTTTGAAGGCGCACGTCCGTTATACCACACGTGTTGTTCTAGCACACACGAGTCGTATTCCAAACAAAGGTCGTATACCAAGCAAAATATTTCGCCTCTAAACAGAATGTATACCAAGTTGGACTTATTCCAAAGCAGACGTACACCGAGGTACCACTGTATATATATATATATACTAGCAAAATACCTGCAGATGGAGAAGTAGTGTGTTAAAGAAGCAATGAAAAGAAAAGGAAACATTTTGAAAATAACGTAACATGATTGTCAATGTAATTGTTTTGTCACTGTTGTGAGTGATGAGTGTTGTTGTCATATATACATACATATATATATCTACATATATACACATACATATACACACACACATACACACATACACACATACATACATACACACACATATATACACACAAATACATATATATATACATACATACACACACACATATATAAACATATATATACATATACATACATATCTACATATATACACACACAGCTATTTCAGATCAGTGCAATACGCTGCTTGTTAAAACGGATAACTCCCGCTCTTACGCAAGTCTGCGTGGATATTATGAACTATCGATTTGTTCAAGTTCTATTTAAATTTTAAATAGAAGGAATTTTTATTTAGTCGACAGAAATATCTTTGGTAGGAATGGTAAAACAGACAGGAATATTATTCTGAATAAATCAACTCAAACCTTAAACAACTTATAATATTTTGCTCTCCATAAAAATATATCCTGTCTAAATTATACAAGTTAGAAATAAAGTAAACGTTAAAAGAACAAACATTCAAATTTCTTTACTCTTATGTAATTTTATATAAAAATAAACTTAGATTTTAAATATCCCAAAAGATTTTGCTCTCCATAAAAATATATCCTGTCAAAATTATACAAATTCAAATATGAACATGCTGCATAACAAAACCTAGAAATATAAATAAAATGTGTTCCTTTCAGCAATAACAAATCAAATCATTCAGTTGTCTTTGCTCATATGTCATTTTAGAGCTGGACGCCTGGCATCTTTTTTTGGCAACAGGTTCGTTTATGTTTGGTGTGAGGTTCTGTGTTGTGGAGATTCTCAGGATGGATTGCAGGTGCTCATCAGTGAGGCGACTCCTGTGTGCTGTTTTGTTAGTCTTTATCACTGAGAAGAGCTTCTCACACAGATATGTGCTACCAAACATGCACAAGGTTCGAGCCGCATGTAGACGGACTTTTTGTTCTTCAAAGTCACCAAAGCGCCGTGCAAACTCAGTGCGCTCAGTTTATCAGCAAAGTGCGATTTGGGAACACCGTAGTGACGACTTGGTTTAACATTACTTGGCAACAGGGAAAGTGGGGCAAGGTGCACTGGTGCATTTGTGTCTCCCATAAAAGCAGCTTCACTTGAAATCACTTTGTGATTGTGCACGGTAAAACGTCCGCTGAAGTGTCAGATTCTTATTTAATTATTCTGCTTTCTGTATCTTCTGCATTGCATTCAGGTTACCCTGATGTTTTGTCTCATAGTGCCGTCTTAGATTAAATTCTGTAATTACAGCCACATTAGCTCCACAAATGAGACACATGGGTTCAGTAAACATATACTCAGCCTCCCATCGGTTTTTAAAGGCTCTATTTTCAGAATCAACTTTTCTCTTCAGCATCGTGTGAGCTAGCTTCGCAATAACTTGCAGCATCATAAGGTAGACTTGATTAACGCGTAAGTGTTAGGCAAGGCAGCTGAAGCGCTGCATTATGGGATCTGTAGTTTATTGTGTTACCAGCGCTTCATATACCCGGCTTTAATAACAATAATACAGTATATAAAATGATCTCGGGCGGATATAATTACACGCGGGCGGATGTGGCCGCGCCCTTGAGTTTGACACATATGGACTAAATAGAACTTGAAAAGATATATTTTTCAAATGTGATCGCGCAATTCAGATAGAGTTGACGCAAGACTACAGCCTGCATGCCTCAATAAGTCATCCTCCCTCGCTCTTACTTTTTACCGCTCATCTAATGAATACACTGAGTATGGCTTTACCAAAACAATCATTGATGGCTAATAAAGTATCCATTATTCGAGTATGTAGATCGGGATATATATATATACATATATATATACCCGCGTCGCAGCGAGAAGTAGTGTGTTAAAAAGCTAGAAAAAAAAGGGAACATTTTAAAAATAACGTAACATGACTGTCAATATACAGTATTTGTTTTGTGAGTGTTACTGAGTGTTGCTGTCATCAAGGATTTGATTATCATTATTTCTTTCAATCAGGTTCGTATTTGTAGGATGTGTTGTGTTCAAGTTACATTCCGTGTTTGTCAATCGCTGTAAAGATGACAGGTTTCATTCATCGATTCGTTTCTTACTGCATCAATAAACAGCTCGTCTTCTTCTTTATCTGAGACCTGACACACTGCATGCACGGTTTTTTACACTGTCTTCCTTTAGCGGACATTGACTTTTTCCACGTGTGCTTTGTTTCCACAGTAGCTGGATTTATGAATATGCTTATCAGACGCTTCATATTTTTGCTGCCTTTTCAATTGTGTAATTCGGTTTTGTTCAGCCTTTGGAACTGTTGCTTTTATCTGTGCACTGCGTCAGTTCACGTGAGCCACTCGGTGTACATGCATCGAAGGTTCCCAGCTGTGCTGGTGCCATCTCGTGCTATGTCCATGGCTGTATTTAATGTTACCTTAGTCCTGGCACTTAAAACTTTCTCTCGCAGTTTCGCTGAGTTTGTGTCAAACACCACCCTGACCATCTCATCTTCCTCTCCATAAGCACAGTCCTTCACCCGTGAATATTTAGTGGCAGTTTGCTATTGGATTGCCGCTGACGGACGGCCTTATATGGGCAGGCACTAAATTACACACGCCAGCGGCAGCCTGTCTATGAACTTAATTTAAAGTGTAGGTTTACATCGTGCTTTGTTTCAAGTAGCAGAACTCATGAACATGGTTGTATATGTCACTCGCTCGCTTCTTATTGTTTCGCTGCCTTCTCAATTATATAATGCATGTTTTCTTCAGCGCTTTTTGGAGGTCTTCCTGGTTTTCTATGTACTGCGTGATTACGTGGGAGGCGTGATGATGTCACACTTACATTTACAGTAAATGGAGAAAAACTGCTTCCAGTTATGACCATTACGCGTAGAATTTTGATATAAAACCTGCCCAACTTTTGTAAGGAAGCTGTAAGGAATGAACCTGCCAAATTTCAGCCTTCCACCCACACGGGAAGTTGGAGAATTAGTGATGAGTCAGTGAGTGAGTGAGTGAGTGAGTGAGTGAGTGAGTGAGTGAGTGAGTGAGTGAGTGAGGGCTTTGCCTTTTATTAGTATAGATATATACATACACACACACACCTATCTACTTTGTACATTATATATACACACACACGCACACATATATAATTTGTGTGTGTGTGTGTGTATATTTAATGTAGATAGGTATGTATATATATATATGTGTATATATATTTATATGTGTATATGTAGGTATGTATATAGATATGTATATATGTATATATATATGAAGATATGTATGTGTATGTATGTATGTATATATATATATATATATTTATATTTGCTAGTAATACATAATCCATAAAATAAAGGGTGATGATGGAGTTTAAAAGTTCCAATAAATAAATCCAGTAAAAGCAAGGTTAAAAAAAAGTGCAGGAAGCTATCCATGAACATGTAAGCCCTGGTGCAATCCTTTAAAAACTGATTTCTCCTCTGCTCAATTCTCTTAAAGCCTTGCAGCAGAGGATATGCACCTCTGACAGACAAAGCCTTCCTTCTAACTACAGGTCCGGATCCCTGCTGTTTCCATTGCTCCCAGCAGGGTTTCCAATCCAGACCCTGGCTCGGGTCCTTACTATCCATGGACCTCAGTAAGGGTCACAATCTGAACCTCTGACTCCCGCCACCTTCCCAGACTTCTGCAGAGAGTTGCTTGCACCTCCAATCACAGCAGCCCCATAAGACACTCCGCTGCCCCATGCCTCGGCCACACACTCTCCTCCTGGGGCTCTCTTCACGGCTGTTTGTCTCCCCTCTCACGCGCTCATTACCTCCTTCCTGCCTGCTTCCCTCTTCTTACTTTAACCTCCTTTCCTTTCATTTTTCCACCCCTTTTTCTCATGTCAGATCATCCTTATTTGTCTCCATGAGTGTAGCATCTCAATCGATCACCAAATGAAGCTGATGAAGCAATTCAGACCGACTTCACCGTGACATGCAGGTGCACCTTGCCCCACTTACCTCACCAACTTTCTGAAGCTGTGTGAGCATGCACATCCACAGAGATCAAGCCGGCCAAATAATTATTTATTTAAAAATCGGGTGCCATTTTCTGAGCCATAGACCCATTATGCTACACTGCTGCCTTTAGGGAATTCAGTTTTCTAACCTGCATAATCCAGACCAGAGTCACAATGGGTGTTATAGTCTATCTCTGTTAGCATAGGGCACAAGGCAGGAACGAACACTGGATAGGGCACCAGTCCCTCACAGGGTGAACACACAAACACACACTACTGTACCTAGTAATTAGTATCATCTATACTTGTACTTTAACAGAGACTTGTTCAGAGTTCTCAGTATCTGCGCTAAGAGAGGAGTGCGATATAAAAAAATAAGTTGTATTGTTGTGATTAGTCAGCTATTGAATTTTGCCGTCAGTCCATCACAGGGGGAACACACACACTAACAAACACATGTTAGAGCCAAATTAAAGTTGACAATTCACCAAACCTATTCTGTATGTCTTTGGACAGTGGGAGGGAACCAGAGCACCCGGAAGAAACCCACACAGACATGAGTAGAACATGCAGACTCCACACAGGGAGGACCCGGGACATAAACCCTGGTTTCCTTACTATGAGGCAGCAGTGCTACCTTGATGGTACTATAAGTACCAAATCTTATTTGTGTCTTTTTTCTGAAACTGGCTTAGTAAATCGGACACTATTTCCTTAACCGAGATTAGCAAACAGTCATACATTCCTTCATAAATCATTAGATACTGATCAAGAAGGTGACTTTGGGATAATTCTATGTGGTGAACTGCAAACCACTTCTAAAAATGTAGGTGAATTTACATCCTGATTTAGACTGAACAGATTTCACCACAATTGTAGTACTAGTCTAATGACCACCAGGGTCAGTTAGAAAATTGACAATATAAGATCCCCAGATTTTAGATCAGAAAACTCTGTCTCACGTTACACACACCACTTCAGTAATTTTAATTTAGTTACAGAACAGGAAATCATCATTTTTATTTCTTTTTTTTTTTTTTGATTTTATTAATTTTAAATAGCATTCCATACAAATAAATCAAGTTTTACAAAAACAGGTTCAAAACAAATCAACCCCGACCCCTTCATAATTATAATTTCTGTTAAGTCCCAACTAAACCATTAAAATGCTCAATGGATGTTCTAGCAGCACCCAGCATTATCAATATTTCTTTACTGAACGGTGTGCAGTTCCTGATGAACTGAAAGTGTCATCGAATCATTACTTAAAAAGCCAGAGCTACACCCACAATCACTTAATAATTATAGATCAATTTCAAATTTACCATTTCTCCCCAAATTCCTTGAAAAAGTGGTTGCCATGCAGTTTCAGTCTCACCTTACTTATCATAATTTGCTTGAGAAATTCCAGTCTAGCTTTTGCACCAATCACAGTACAGAAAGGATATTAGCTTGTATTATAAATGACATTCTAACGTCTTCTGATGAAGGAAATTCCTCAGTAGTTATGCTGTTAGATTTAAGTGCAGCATTTGACGCCATTGACCATTCTGTTTTACTACACAGGCTAGAAAAATAACACTGTGCTCGATTGGTTTAGTTCTTAATTGTCAAATAAATGTATGTACTTACAGAAATGTGCTGGCAGTATTCTGTATCGTTATACTGAGAATATAGTTGAATATGGTGTCCCACCAGGCTCAGTGCTGGGACCTTTACTGTTTATAATTTAGATGCTTCCATTGGGGACTACCATTAGAAAACATAATTTTCACTTTGCCGGATGACACCCAATTAAACCTTCCTTTTAGACCAAATGACATTTCGCCAGTGCTGTCCATAATTAATTGTGTCAGTGAATTAAAGAAGTTAATGGATGACAACTACTTGTCTCTGAATACAGAAAAAAAAAGAAATATTAGTTATTTAAGGAAATGATGCTCACCCCAAAAAACATTCTGTCACTCTTTAACTCAGTTTTAATCACTATTAGTTTTATTAATCAGCAAACAATGTAGGTGTTATTGTTCACACTAGCAAGTTGTTTAAAACACACATTACAAACATGTTAAAAATTTTTTCAATCATATAAATGCTGGAAAATTAAAATATTTTCTAAATATGTAGAAAACTGAAAAATTATTTCATTCATTTATTTCTAGTTGGATGATAACATTTTTAGTTAATTCAAAATATTGCTGTAAGAATTATTACACAAACCAGAAAATACAAACACAAAACTCCAGTTCTCAAGTCTTTGGACTGGCTCCCAGGTAAGCTTAGAGACGATTTCAAAATACTGCTTTTAACATTGTCATGCATGCACACTAGAGGACTCCCTGGTCAGCTCAGCCAAGGTAAGCAGTTCCACTCTCAAATAACAGGGGGTGCTGTCGCTAACTGTCTCCTCTTTTTTCCCAGCCTAAAAAACACAGCCAGTGAAAGCAATCAAGCCTGACAGTAAGAGCAGAAGAAAGTTCTGCCCCTTCCAGTCCCAGGGACATAAAAACCAGAACCTCAGGAGGGTGGCGTTTTCTTGAGAGGAACTCAGAGGAGAGAGGCACTCGAATGAGCGATTATCTGGTATATTAGCCATGTAGTTTATGATTGTTTAAATTCTTTAAAGCCTGTGTTCATTTTTGGGACTGTTTTTGTTACCATTTTTTATTTTTTTTAAATAAAAAATAAATGGGGTTACTAGCGTGTTAACCCAAATTTTTGTGTTGTCTCACTTGATTCCAGGCCACCTATTTAAATCACCGGGCACAGAAAGGCAGACATGTTGTTTTCCACCACCACACGTTTATTTACCATGTTTACAAGTTTAGAGTGCACACAAACCCCCCCAAAGTCCTGGCCACACAACGCCTTTCTTTGGGCCGCCTCTACTCTCTCTTCTTCTGCTTCGTCCTGCCTCCACCCAACTCCAGCCTTAAATGAAGGGAGGCGGCCCCTTTTATCCACACCCAGATGTGCCCCAGGGGCTCCCCGACAATCACCCGCCGACACGCCCCAGTGTGGCGGAAGTGCAGGCTGTACTCCCGGAAGCACTCCGGGTGTCCCTGCTTCTCTTCCTCCCAGCACTTCCTGGTGTGGCGGAAGTGCTGAGGTCCAGGGCTCCCAAGGCATCGGGGCGCCCCCTGGCGGTGACCACGGGCCCCTACAGGGTTGGGCTTCCAAGCCCTCAACCCGTGGCCCCCAAAGCAACCAGGGTGGCGGCCCCCACGTGACCTCAGGTGGGCGCACACCCTCTTCCGATTCTTCATGGCATCCCGGCTGGGCCATCGCTCCTGGCATCCCTGACAATGGCCAAGGCCTTTTATGATCATCTGAACTTATCAATACTTACAAACCAGAGTGCATTTTGAGATCTCAAGATGCCAACCTACTTAAGGTTCCTAGGATTAATAAAACAACAGTGGAGGGTCAAGCTTTTAGTTACAGGACCGTGAAACTGTAGAATTATTTGCCTGCTATGATAAGAGGTGTTCCTTCAGTCTCAGCTTGTAAATCCAGACTAAAGCCTCACTAATTTATTCAAGCATACCCTGAATATGCTGCATCTCTGTTAGTTAGATATTTGCAGAGGTGGAGAAATTACTCAAACAATTTACTTAAGTAAAAGTACATATGAACAATCAGCAGTGTACTCTAGTAAAACTTGATGGAAGGTGCAAATGCTTATTATATTTTAGTGCCACAGAAACCAAAGCTCTGTGTGATGTGTCAGTGGCATTGTTTCACATGCTGCACTGCCGTAAATAGTACAATAGATAGCAGGCGGTTTATCACTTAATACAAAATTTATGCTCAGAAAACTTGGCTAATTTTACCACACAATTATGTGGTGACCAATCAAAGAAATGTTTAAGAAACACTGCTCTAAGCATAAGATGATGACGGTATCACACGTTCGTTTTAGCACTCCTGTAGAGCTCTACTGATACTGATAATTTGTTTAGTTTTACAATCCAATTCCCTGTCAAATTGGTGCATCTGATTTCGGTTGTGCACTGAGCACAGTGGAGCCTTTTGAGACTAAAACAGAATCAGAAAGAGTCTGAATTATCTAACCAAACCAAGTGAATACAATTTTCAGTTTGCCTAATTACTAACAGAATGGTCTTTCTTCTAAAGTATGTACAGTACTTTTCCTACCAACTATAAGTTAAGTATACATTTTTAGCAGGTGAAGCTGTCTGTACTGTCGGCAGGAAAACTCAAGTTATACATACTACATGACACATCACATATTAACATAACCTAGACAGTCAGAGTACAGAACATACTTAAATTTAATACGAAGCTCATTATCATCTGTTTCATAGTAAACTTAGAAAATACAGCTAAGGAGTTCACCTGGTTGGCTGGGAAACACTCATGTTCAGGCTTTCACCACTAACTTGGATAAGGTTTCCATTCTTGGTAAGCTATGAGATAGGTTTCTCTGCTGTTGATTTAAGCATACATGAGATACTCCTGTGCTTCCTTAACCTCATTCCTTAACATGACTAAAGAATTTTACTTTACAATCACAAAAGCACATGGACATATTAAGTATGCATCATTGATGGAGCAAATATATTTACAAACTATAAACTGTATGACAAAGAGTAACTGATTGTTTGTAAGAAAAAATCAATCCTTAAAGGAATTTCATGTGGTCAACTGAACTGGACTCAGCAAAGGGAGATGGTAAAATTTCAAACATGAATCACTAGGTCACCAAATCAGCAAGTCTTTGGAGATGTAGGAGGGAATCCACAGAACCTGAAGGTAAACTAAGCAGACATGAATAAAATGTGAAAATTCAACACAGACAATAACTGGGTACAAGACTCAAATCCAAGACAATGGACCCTTGAGCCATCATGCTATAATCTTGCCATATTTAGTTTTCAACAGAGGCTCAATATTTATTTTAGTTTCTAAAGACTGACAAATTGCAAAATGTGAATATTAATATCCATGAGAGAAGAGAGTGCTTCTTTGGCCTGCATGATTTCTCCAGAAAATGCATCTGTACAAAGAGTGTCTTGTGGCCTTTGTTTTTCTTCTTATTTCTCACTTCTTGTCTCTCTTGAAAGTAACCATTGAGCTATATGCAAGTTGAGTGAAATAATCCAATTTGTGCCTAAATCAAGAAAATCTACTTCATCTTCTACTTCATTGAGTCCCAACCGCTACCCGTTGGCTTACGCCTCCTCCAGACCATGAGGGGGCAACCTCTCTGGTGCCTATGGGGCTCAACCCTGTAGGGGCCCATGGTCACCGCCAGGAGGCGCGCCAATGCATCTTCATCCCCAGACCTCAGCACTTCCGCCACACCCGGAAGTGATGGGAGGAAGAGGAGCGGGGGTACCCAGAGTGCACAGCCAGCACTTCCACCACACTGGGGAGTGCCAGTGAAAGATTGCCGGGAGGCACCTGGAGCACATCCGGGTGATTATAAAAGGGGCCGCCTCCCTCCATTCGATGGCTGGAGTCGGGTGGAAGAGGACAGAGCTTGGAGGAGAGGAGTGGAGGCGGACCTGAGAATAGAGAAAGGCACTGTTGAGGGGCTGGACTGAGGGTGATTGGTGCTGCAGCACTGGGTTGTGTGTGTTTCATAATTGTAAGTAGTGTATAATAAATGTGTGCTGGGTGATAAAATCATGTCTACCTGTCTGTGTCCGGGCTGTTCCCCACAGTGTAATCAACAAACATGAAGAATCTTTGCAGTTATTCACATATAACACAAAAAACAATGGTTATATATGGCAGACACCTCTGGAACACCTACCTCAGGATGAAGGGCCTAAAGATATTGTTCTTTACCTTCACCATATGCATCCTCAGAGAACAAAAATCCAGTATGTAAGGACATACAGTACATAATAGATACTTGTGAGAATCAGTTTGTTAGAAAGCTCAAGTGGGATAATTGTATTAAAAGAGCTATGGAATAGTAAAAAAAAGTCGACATACAATACTGTATGTATGATGAGACTGAGAAATTCGAAGAATGTCTTAAAGACCCAGGAGACTCCATTGATCTACTTGCTGCACACGCAAAGTGATACACATTAGGGAGTAAGTTATTAATGTGTAAATAAAATAGTTTTAATAAGACAAATGTCAAGGAATTATATTTGAGCCATTTGCACTGACCACCACGTATATATAATTATGATGTTTAAAATATTCCTTCTTGTGTATATAAAGTTAATAATATGATTTTAAAAACCTTTCTTAAGTGTATGTTTTCATAAACATTTAAACATCTCATTTGACTGTGTGGCTCACAGCCAGACTTGCTTAGAAGATTCTAAATGCTTTTATTTTCTCATACCTCTTAAACAACTGTGTAACTTGACAGCAACAGTGGTGCCCATTGTATCACTGCCGTCTGTACAGTCTGAAGGAAAGTTTAGACTCTTGAACCCCGATAGCACTGTCTGTTGTCATGGATTTCTTTTAAATAAATGTTCTGAAGTCACTCTGCAAAGATTTTGATGTTTATGTATACAGTATATATTTATTTTAATTTAGGTCTATTGGAAAGTGAACTCCCATTCTGCTTGAGTCACTCTGACTAGACAAAGATAAGAAACAGCAGCTGGAGAGCAGTTAATCATCCTATAGAATGTAGAAAGATATAGCAACTTAAGGTAAAAAACTTATACGATGACTAAACCTATGCTGTGTTTTAGGTGAGGCTAGAAGTATTAGAAATAGTTTTTTAATAGCAATATATATGAGTAAACATATTTAGATACATTTATATATACATATATAGTGACAGATAGGGGGCGCTTTCGCTCCCTTGAACCCCTGTCCACGACTCCAGACACCAGGTAAAAGTCCAAGATTCGACTTTATTTAAATGCCACAGTGTACAAAGCACACTCTCCACCACTATACTCATAAATTACACAAACTCAATAATACATACAATCCTCCAGCTCCCAGACGTGTTGCCACCCTTCCACCCAGCTCAGCTCGCCATCTAGGAGCTCCCATAGTCCTTTTATATATCCTGACCCGGAAGTGTTCCAATCCCCAGTCCATGTGACTCTCAATCATTTCCGGGTCAGGTACAAGTCCTTTCTTTTCACCCCGGAAGCCCGTCGCTCTTCCTTTGACGAACTTCCAGGTTAAAGGGCACAAATAGGTCTTCGGTCCTCCCTGCAGCTCCCTCTTGTGGCCCCTGTGGTATCCAGCAGGGTCTTGTATAAAAACTGTATGTCCCATGAGTTCCTGCTGGTCTTCGGGGCACCTCCATGCTGCAGGAAGAGCTCCACCTGGCAGCCTGGGGGTATTAGCCGGGATGACAAGCCAGCCATAGACCACAATATATATATATGTATATAGTGGTAAGTAAACAATCCTTGATACAACAAAAAAGGTCTGGGGCAGCCTGTATAACTGGAAGTGTATGCAAATGCAAAAATGAGAAAAATGGTCCAAAACAGAACTGATCAGTTTAGAAAACATGATAAATATATAGTTGAAAAACAGGAGGAGTAGGGACCTTTGGACCAGAAATGGAAATTATGTCATTAGGAGAACGGCTCTTCTGCAGGTCTGGAAGTGTCTTCTGGAGCAGAAATGGAAGTGGTGTCTTCTGGGATTGAACCGAAAGTGACATAATGGAAGTCAGGCAGAATTTCCTGCATTTGGTCTGTGGGGAGATAAGAGAAAGGATTAGTGCACTCTGTCACCCCCTGGTCTGACCGGGAATTACCTTCTTTTGAGCCCTATAGCTCCCTCCCATGCGCACGTGTGTGACAATATATATATATAGGCAATGACCAAGAGGAATGCAAAAGTATAGACGAAATGTTGGGGTGCTAAATGAAATAGTAAGAAACTCAAACTAACAGTCACATAATGGCACTGTATTGAACAGAAATTGTGGTTGGAAAAGTCAGCGATCGCACCCCCTCTGATGAGCCCGGAAGGTGACCCTCTGACACGTGTGTGTGTGTGTGTGTGTGTATATATATATATATATATATATATATATATATATATATATATATATATATATATATATATATATATATATATAATATAAAAAAATATATTTAAAAAATGCCTAAAATACAGATAAAGTAAAATGTGTGGACCGGTTTAAGAATGGTAACATTCATCTGAGTGGTTAAGCTGTATATAACAGCCTCACATACGTGCTCCTTCTGATTGCACAATATGTGCTTATAAAACACAACCAATTAAACAAACATTTAATTATTCCACAGAATTAATTAAAGAAAGTGTGCAGATGTGGCCAAAATCTAACACAAATTGTAAAGGAAAGCACAATCAGCTTGGAATAACACAGGAGTTAGGCAAGTATTTGCATTAAGTCTTCTGATCTTTACTATAAATCAGCAGAAATTAAAATCTGATAGGACCTTCATGGGTGATCTTTTGGCACCACATTGGATCCTTAAAAAAAGAATCATAACTGTTTATTTTTGTATGATTTTCCTTTTACTGTCAAAATGAGTAACAGAGGAAGACTGAAAATGCAGAACCTACTCAGGCTACTTCAAAATGTGGGTACTCCTATAGTAAACTTAAACTTTATCAGTAAGAAAGTATATGATATTAATCCTTTCAGGGTGGTATGTTGTGAAAAATACTTGGGTGGCCATGTCTATTTACATCCTGAATCAAGTTAAAATCAGTAGAATTTATGTCAAGTGTTAATAAAAGTCTTTGTTTATTATTTGTATGGTATGTGTTGGTATAGATCATTATCTGGTTAAACTGATGAGACATCCAATATAAATTAAATTTTGCTTCTTGTGAAATTACGTCATTATTTCAATTAGATATAGCATTATCTTTATTAGCAAAAGTTTATGTTTGCAAAGTGCTAATTTTATTCAGCTTCTCTGCCATATACCTGCTTACCAAAATGTAACTGTTTCTGCATTAATTACAGAGTGTAGCCTCAAAGTTACAACCTGCTCAAACCGCTTGCATTACATCTACAATCCAGTTTACTTCTGACTTTGTACTGCATTTAATATTAAACATTAAAGGGTTTAAAAATGGCTCCCACAACACCAATGTCTCCATTATATTCTACACATTGTCAGAGACCATGAAAGTAAAGAAATGCACCACTCAAAAATGATTTTTTAAATGTTACTTACCCCATGTGGTTTGTAGTGATATCTGAGAAAAATCTTGTTTTTCATGTTTTCCTGTAGAACAGAGATAATATTTCTGAATGTGAACCTATGATGACCAACAATGTCAAACAATATCAATAAAAAATAATCAGTAAAAAGTCCATGAAAAAATCTCACGTCACTTACATTGCATACCAGTAATCCATATGTAAAGTCATCTAGTTGTGTGTTTACAACATGTGACTCTCATGCATTTTTGGCTAAAATATTCTTAAATAAACACCTCTGGAAAATGAAAGTACTCCACAAACATGAAGCCCGTTCAGATGTGCCTGTACTTTCTTTGGGGTGAGACACATTCTTTTCAGATAAGGTTAATTAGCATGCATCAAGAACCAATCTCCAGATTGTACTGGAAAGGGAATGTGAAGCCATTTGTATTTTTTCAGTAACACCAGGAATAGTCAGATACCACAAATAGATTCTTGGCCTCATTCCAGTTTTTTATTTGAAATTGGTGATAACCTAATTAGCAGTTTTTACTATTGATGTGCCATAAGCAATTGAATATGTACTCAAAATGGAATTCACGCTTGTTAATACAGCAGTGTTGCACTCTTCAAGTTAGCTATAAGCCCTCTTGCTTGATATCTCTTGCAAATAAGAACTTTTAAAGTTTATATGTAGCAGTTACAAGAATGCTAAGATTCACATCGTCCTAAGATGGTGATTTCTTTATTTTATTACATGAACCCCAGGAACAGGCAAACACAAACTAATACAAAGAGACACTGATAAAGAGACTCGGCTAATTAATAATGAAGTATATATTGGTTAAATAAAAAGGCAAAAAAAAAAATTAAACAAACAATGCATACTCAAAAGACCTTCTCAGTTCTTCAGTGGTGATAATAATTTACAAACACTGGACAAAGGATGCCAAACAAAACACAACGCACTTGACGATAAACAATCAACACTTACAACACAGCCCATTACAACAGGCGTGGATGATGGTGAGTATGAATTGAGATGCCAAGTGAACAGTTTCCTGAATGCTATGAAAGTTTTGTCCGTCTGTGTTCTTGTCGTTGTGTGAAGATCTGGAGAAGTTGCCAGCATTCCCTCGGGTGATGATGTTTACAAACCCAGACAAAATTATGCGAACAAACAGGCACAAGACAAACACATAAATCCAAAATGAAACTGTGATTTAATGGTGGTTGCATTCTAGAGGTGGACTGAGAAGCACAGAAACAAATAAATCACAATGAACACAATCCCCTCTGAGTCTTTTTGTCTCTTTTTTTAAAGAGAGCACGTAATTAGCTTCCTTCCCGTGGCACTCTGAAGCTTCATAATGGTGTAATACAGGTTGATGGGAGTTGTAGGAAATTTAAGTAGCTCTGTTAAAAATATATTTGTTTTCATTATCCTCACATAGGAAACTATAAGCAAGTAATTTTGTGTACAGTGTCACTATCTGTCATTTTGTAAAGTGTTTTTTTGAATCATTTTAACATTTATCATTATCATTTACAATATAACAGAAAAACGTGGTTTGGAAAATTGATAGACAATACAAGAGTATAAATGTTTGGAGCAGTTTTCATATAAATGTTTATTAGTTTCCCAACAAATTATGAAAAATCCTTGGGCCAAATATTTTTTTGAATTTTTTCAATTTGCAAAATGGTATGAACAATACTTCTTAATATTAAACATGATCAGAATAAATAAAAACACTGCATAGAATAAAGTTTATTCATAAAGAAGACATTCCATAAAATGTCAGACAAATATTGAGCATTACATCTGGCTTAAGGTACTCTTTCGGTTTGCTATTGCACCGACACGCTTTCTACTCTACTTGTGATGAAATAGTTTGTATGTTTCCCACTGTTATCCATGCAGTTATCTGCACCTGTTTGTGACACTTGAACTATGCAATTCATTTTAAATTACAAAAAGTCACTAGAAGTAAAAAGAGTGTATAACGTCTCAAATCCACATCTTCACTGTTCCCTGAGTACTTCAATGAAAACGTGAGCTGTCAAAAATCATGCCAACCTCCTCCCATGTGGTGAAAGGTGTAGTTCATTGGTATATTTAAAATTGCTGAGCAGTACTTAATATTATTAATCTGATATATTGCTTGTCTGTGCTTTTCTTTCAATGCATTTTTTAGCTAATGTGTTGGTTTTGGACCTTAATTTCAATGTTTAGTCTTATAATTTCCTGTCGGTATTCAGGATTTTTGCTTGATTGTCTCCTTTGTCAGAAATATGCATGACTGTTTATTCTCATTTGCTTTTCTTTTTCACCATTGCTACAGTAACTCCATTGTCAAGTGCACATTAGTATTTAAGTGGTGGTCGGCATGGTGGCACAGTGGTAGCGCTGCTGCCTCGCAGTTAGGAGACCCGGGTTCGCTTCCCGGGTCCTCCCTGCGTGGAGTTTGCATGTTCTCCCCGTGTCTGCGTGGGTTTCCTCCGGGCACTCCGGTTTCCTCCCACAATCCAAAGACATGCCGGTTAGGTGGATTGGTGATTCTAAATTGGCCCTAGTGTGTGCTTGGTGTGTGGGTGTGTTTGTGTGTGTCCTGCGGTGGGTTGGCACCCTGCCGAGGATTGGTTCCTGCCTTGTGCCCTGTGTTGGCTGGGATTGGCTCCAGCAGACCCCCGTGACCCTGTCTTCGGATTCAGCGGGTTAGAAAATGGATGGATGGATGGTGGTGGTTTCATTTTGTTTCTTCTTGCTTTACTTTTTTATTTCTTAGTCGTGGGTGCCTCCAATTTTTAGTGCAAGGATCGATACATTTCCAGGCAAACAAGTGTTGTGTTTGATGTCAGCATCTCTCTAATATAAAATGACACGTTAAACTACAGGCTCTATTCTTTCTGTTGTTGATGCTCTGTTCTCCCCATTATGTGTTAATTATTTATTTCCTTTTCGCTTGAAAGCAGAACCCAAGGGGTATAGACCTCCAGTTGTTACCAATTAAATAATAATAATAATAATTCATTACATTTATATAGCACTTTTCTCAGTACTCAAAGCGCTAAATAAATAAATAATAAATAAATAAATAAATAATTACTCAGGTATACTGCAAATTATTGCAGTCAAAATAGGCACCCGTGTTTAAAACTCATTTATCTCAGCTTTGTTATAATTTTTTAGTTAAATTAAATAAAACCAAAGATTCAGTAAAAAAGCATTATTAAGTTTAGGTTGCGTTTTCCTTTGGTGAGTTATTCTAGTCATATGGGTGTGCCCACTAGAAGCTTAATCCTAACATTATAGAGGTAAATCTGTACAGCAAAGTGCCTGAACTTTGACTAACAAAGAAATACCAAATGCTCAAGTAAACAAAGACTTTTAGAGAAAGGAATTCTGGTTTATGAACTTTTTTTTTATGTGATTATGATTTTCAGTCTGGTTTAGTTTTAAAATGTTGAGTGACAAAGACAGCTCCTTTCCCTAAAAATATACTGCTACCATTATGAATATATTCTAAAATATGCTACAATATGCTTCAAGAATCTCTTGCAGTATACTGAAAAACGTTGCAAAATATGTAAATTATTGCTATTTTCATTACAATATATTTTCCAAAAAATATTTCTCAATCTTTTGAAATATTAGTAGTAAAGTATACAGTATATTGTAGGTGTCACACAGGAAGAACGGATATCATGGCCAGAAGGCAGAAATATTTCTTACCCATCTGGGAGGCCCCGAGTGAACATAATGGCATCCCTGTCAAGAGAGGGAGGGAGGTCACAACTGGACTAGGCAGCCCTAATGGATGGACCACCCAACCAAGACTGATGGTGCCTAACCAGTGCGGGAAGCCCCAAATAAATGGCCAGGTATCCCAGCCAGACATGGGCTTAATACCTTCCCTAACCACAATAAAAGAAAAGGACAAGGAAGGACTACTTCTAGCAGGCATTAGTTGCCAGTAGCCCTTCATATTGGCACACATTTGGGAACCAGCAGGAAATGCTTGGGGTCTGTGGGTGCCTCAAGGGGGCGCTGCAAGGAGATGTGCTCCCCAATATATGGGACTTCCATATGACCTGGAAGTACTTCCTTTGGGCAGTGACCCTGGCACCGAGGGACTCTCGGATCCTCAATAATAGGGACCACACTTCCTTATCCAGAAGAGTTGGAGCTTACAAGATGAATGAGCTTTTAGAAGCATGGTGCTATGTTCACATTATGTTGCATGTCTTATACGTAACGTATTTACAGATATGTTTATTACAATATATTAAAGAAAATGTATGTATCATTATATTTCAAATATTGAACTTCACATATTTTACATTATACTGAAGATAGGACCACATATTTTTGGGGGTATATTGCAATATTTTTCATTTTATAAAGGCTGTATCAGTTGCTATCATCCTTAAATATTATTTTGTTTTGTCCTTTAAAAAAAGAGTGTTAAAAGCTCTGCCACTTACAAATAAATAAAACATTGTTCTCTGGGACTACAGCCTGTACAATCTGTCATCATGCACTCCAACATACCCAATTTGATCTTTCCATGTGAATGAAATTATCAAAATATAAGTGCTAATTCTTTTGTGAATAATTGAGAATCTTTTAATGAAGAATGAAAAAAAAACAGTCAAAACATAAAAGCACAAAGCAAACTAGACTTCTTAAATTAAATTGCTTGAAAAACTAGTTGTCTCTCACTAATGAATTGTTGAGATAGAACTGCCATTCTAACACTGTGCACCACCAGGGGCATTTATAGGCCAGGAATTGGTATAAATAAAGTTTTATTGCTTTGACAAACCGGTGAAAGTGGTGCTAGAAAAGAGCATACTTATGCATAAATAAAATTTCATTTGACCAAAAGAAAATAGTTTAACACAACACAGTAGTCAGTTACATGTCTCTTATTTAAACAGTCTTTTAACACACTGTTAACACACTAATAACCACATAAATAATCCATTCAGGGTACATGGGATTTCCAATGACTCAGTGTCTATATCACCTAAAATGAGAGAGAACATAACAATATTTTTAAACCAAAAATAATGAGAATACTCTCTCTGCAATTTTAACAGCCAATTTATGGGCTTCCCTTTCAAAAAAGACATTGAAGCAGTCTCCTATAGTCACTTTTATGACACGCTGGAGGGACAGTGGCTTTATTCTAAACCCCAGTCACATGGTTCAGTAATGCTGATAATACTATAAAACAAAGCATAAAGTATATACTGTATTACATAATAGCAGAGGCTTGGCAATTTTCAGCTAGGCTTCTAAGGCACCTGCTGGTTTCTGCTAGTGCAGAACCCAAAAATGGGGAGCTGGAAAAAAACACTAAAAATTTCCAAGTCTATAACAAAAGACCTGCTAGGAGAAGGATGATTGTAACCCCTTGGCTTGTATTTATAGGGCAAACAATTAATTTTTATAAATAGCAGTGTTTATTTGCAAAAATAGCAAATTATAGAAAAAGGCTTAGCTGAGCAGAAAGAGGCACAAAAGGAGTAGCCTAAAAGGCAATCCACAGCAAACTACTTCCAATGCACAGTTCAGAGGCAGAAGAAAACAAGAAAGAAATTAAAAAAAAAACAGCAAAAGTGGTAATTACAATACTCCAATAAGTAATAACAACAACAACAACAACATTTATTTATATAGCACATTTTCATACAAACAGTAGCTCAAAGTGCTTTACATATTAAAGAATAGAAAAATGAAAGACATAATTATAAAAAATAAATCAACATTAACATCGAATAAGAGTAAGGTTCAATGGCCAGGGGGGACAGAAAAAACAAAAAAAACTCCAGACGGCTGGAGAAAAATAAAATCTGTAGGGATTCCAGACCATGAGACCGCCCAGTCCCCTCTGGGCATTCTACCTAACATAAATGAAACAGTCCTCTTTGGATTTAGGGTTCTCACGGAAGGGCTTGATGATGATGATGGTCACGTAGACTTCTTTCTTTTAATCCGTCCATCATTGTTGGAGCATCATGAAGCTTTGAGTAGGTGGAGGTGGCGCAGGCCACCACCACAAAGAAACCGGAAAAAGAAACAGAAAAGAGAGTAGGGGTCAGTACCGATTTTAGAGCCACCATGAATAGTTGTTATGATGAATTGAACATAGAGTATCAGGATTAAGTTAAATTACGATTAAAATGAAGTTATAAAAAGGCCATGTTAAAGTAATGTGTTTTCAGCAGTGTTTTAAAGTGCTCTACTGTATCAGCCTGGCGAATTCCTATTGGCAGGCTATTCCAGATTTTAGGTGCATAACAGCAGAAGGCCGCCTCACCACTTCTTTTAAGTTTTGTTCTTGGAATTCTAAGGAGACACTCATTTGAGGATCTGAGGTTACGATTTGGAATATAAGGTGTCAGACATTCCGATATATAAGATGGGGAGATTATTCAAGGCTTTATAAACCATAAGCAGAATTTTAAAGTCAATTCTGAATGACACAGGTAACCAGTGTAGTGACATCAAAACTGGAGAAATGTGTTCGGATTTTCTTTTCCTAGTTAGGATTCTAGCAGCTGCATTCTGCACTAGTTGCAAACGATTTATATCTTTTTTGGGTAGTCCTGAGAGGAGTGCGTTACAGTAATCTAGTCGACTGAAAACAAACGCGTGAACTAATTTCTCAGCATCTTTCAGTGATAAAAGAGGTCTAACTTTACTTATGTTTCTTAAGTGAAAAATGCTGTCCTAATGATCTGATTAATATGTGATTTAAAATTCAGATTACAGTCAACAATCACCCCTAAGCTTTTTACCTCCGTCTTGACTTTTAATCCTAATGTATCCAGTTTATTTCTAATAGCCTCATTGTATCCATTATTGCTGATCACTAAAATTTCAGTTTTCTCTTTATTTAACTTGAGAAAATTACTATTCATCCATTCTGAGATACTAGTCAGACATTGTGTTAGTGAATCAAGAGAGTCGGGGTCATCAGGTGCTATTGATAAGTACAGCTGTGTGTCATCAGCATAGCTGTGGTAGCTCACGTTGTGCCCTGAGATAATCTGACCTAACGGAAGCATGTAGATTGAGAATAACAGCGGACCCAGGATAGAGCCTTGTGGAACACCATATTGGATATCATGTGTCTTCGAGTTGTAATTCCCACAACTAACAAAATATTTTCTCCCTGTCAGGTAGGATTCAAACCAATTTAAGACACTGCCAGAGAGGCCCACCCATTGACTAAGGCGATTTCTAAGAATGTTGTGATCAATGGTGTCAAATGCAGCACTCAGATCTAAGAGGATGAGAACAGATAAATGGCCTCTGTCTGCATTTACCCGCAAGTCATTTATTACTTTAACGAGTGCCGTTTCTGTGCTGTGATTTGTTCTAAAACCTGACTGAAATTTATCAAGAATAGCATGTTTATTTAGGTGGTCATTTAACTGCATAATGACTGCCTTCTCTAGAACTTTACTTAAGAAGGGCAAGTTAGAGATGGGTCTAATAATGACTAGTTCCCACTTCTGACCCCTTTTTATTCAGTTTAAATAGCCTAAGGGATGGTTCAGAAGTGATGACATCATGGTAGTCTGGTCTAATGGGTTGCTTCAAAGTATAGGGAACATGAAGTAGTCTCTCTATTATAAAAGAAAATCTTGAGATGAGACTATTGCCAAGAGATTTTTTCAAGTCTTGCGAGACTAAACTATTGGCAAGAGATTTTTTCAAGTCTTGTCCTCCTCTCAACCATTTACAGTTAGCAGCCCACACCCATGGTCCTCTCACCTCTCATTTGTGTGAATGCTTTTGTCAGACACAGTTCCTGCACTCTCAGCTCTTATAAATTTTTACATTTTCCTCACTTTAAGTTACCAATAAAAGAAGAATTAATATGTCCAAATCTTAATGAAGAGTTTCATCCTGAAAGGTTATCAACAGAAGAAATGAGTACACGGGCAACCCTAGCACTGAGAAATGAAGTCAGATGAATTAACATGAAAATTGTCGATCTGTTACATGGCAAATTGGTTAAATGAGTACCAATAGACTATGCTGAAACAGGTGGTGGTGATGGTGCATAAGATGAAAACATCAACTTACAATATCCCATAGAATATCTACAACCAGTAACACCATCCGGCCTTTCACCGGCCGAACTATTGAAAGAAGGATGTATCGTAAATTTACTGCGTAATTTATGTATGAGTGATGGGCTATGCAATAGGACAAGATTAGCTGTATTCAAAATTGGTTGAACAATTCTGACATGTAAATGTTAATGTAGTACATCTTCTGTTAAACACATTAGACAACAAAGGATATCTTTATATGCCATTCGTATTAAAACATTTACGGTTTCCCATTAGAATAGCTTTTGCTATGACAATTAACAATTCACAGGGACAAACATTTGAAAAAGATGGTTTATTTATTACAGAGAAAGAAACGATATTCACTCATGGGCAGTTATATGTTGTGTTGTCATGATGTAACTCCAAACACGGAATCAAAATTCAATGCGATATTAACGAAAACAGAACGAAAACATATAATGCAATGAACACCTCTAACGCAACATAAAAATATAATTTTCTTTCAATTTATTATTTTTTTACTATGGTTAATTACTCCCTGTAGTGTAAAACAGTTAGGCCTATTATCCATCCATTTTCTAACCCACTGAATCCGAATACAGGGTCACGGGGGTCTGCTGGAGCCAATCCCAGCCAACACAGGGCACAAGGCAGGAACCAATCCTGGGCAGGGTGTCAACCCACCGCAGGACACACACAAACACACCCACACACCAAGCACACACTAGGGCCAATTTAGAATCGCCAATCCACCTAACCTGCATGTCTTTGGATTGTGGGAGGAAACCCACACAGACACGGGGAGAACATGCAAACTCCACGCAGGGAGGACCCGGGAAGCAAACCCGGGTCTCCTAACTGCGTGGCAGCAGCGCTACCACTGCGCCACCGTGCCGCCCCAGGCCTATTATGTATGTAACAATTCCCATGAAAATAAAAGTCTGTTAAAATTGTACATCTGCTTCCCCATACGTGAGCAGCAGACCCGCAAAGTGGCTAGCATATAGCACCCGCCCGGGGGTTGGCAAGCGAAGCAAGCAGGGGACAGAGCCCCCTAGTTATATTTAAAGAGAAAGAACAATATTAACAAAATTATATATGAAATCAACAGAAATAACAAAGACACGAGAAGTAATCTTTAATATTTAACATAAACATCAGTAAAACATCTAAATATGAAACAATATATAAAATTAACAAAGGCAGAATGGGTGTGAAGCCACCAAAAATAACCCAAGAAGCAGGACAGGAAATAAACTAACCTGCCAAGAAGAGGTTCACCTTAAACTCAGCTAGACTCCAAATACTACCTACTAATGTGGTATTTCAGCAGCGGAAGGTTCCAAACATTGGAAGCCTGCAGAACAACACAAGATGTCCACAATTCTTTCAAAATGTCTTAAAAGAGGGGAATAACCACCAACCTCTGTCTTTTGGACGAAAGGGCATCAAATGGATCTTAATAAATCGATAAATCAGAGTAAAAAGGAGTTTCCTAAAAGGCAGTCCTACAGTAAATAATACACAATCTGTGAGAACAATCCAAGAATAGAGTGAGTATAAGCAAAAAACAGAACATCTAAAAAGAAAATAAGCCTTACAAAATTCCACAATAAACAAAATGATTTACGGCTTCTGAGCCTTTTTTATAAGGTCCAGGAGTGCTGACATCAGGGTGGCCCCACTTTCTGGGACTTCACATACATAAACTTAAAGATACCATACACAATTAACTATTAATAAACAAAATCCACTTAAATACCATAAAATATGAGCAATAATAATACAAAGACAACAACAACAGCAATAAAATATATAAACATATGTTAATATGTAACACCTGTGACATCATTCTTAATAATGAGAAAGTGGCAAAACACATGCAAACAGAAAGGAAGAAAATAAAAGGATGACTACAGTACATTACTTCAAATGACAAAGTAAGTACTGACACATTAGTATCATATGATTTAGTGGTATACATAAGGAAAAAACACTGGGCCCTCCAAAATCTTAAAATAAGATGCCAATTTTGTGTATTAAATTGTAATTAACTACAATAGGTTTTACTACTAAATTACAAATCAGTTCTTGAAACTTTAAAACTACAAAACAGTTACACATAAGGTGTCCGAAGAGCTAGAAGGGAAGAATGTGAAAAGTTTATTTATACTCACCAGAAGTTTAATATGAAGGGAGAACCTCCAAAAGAAGAGCAAATTCCTAGCAAACCGTAACAGTCGGAGAGCCTAGGTACAAAACATCTTAACTACAAACATTGAAATGAATCCCTCAAAATCCAAATGCAACAATAATGCTCTTAAATGTTCAATAAGTAATAATAAATAAATGTTCTGAACTCATATAGGAAAAAAATACTAACACAGTGAAGGAGAGCCAAGATTAAACAAGGGAACTTACTGCCATATTAATAAGCCTAGTTTGCAAAAAACACTTACACAAGACGGCCTCAGGTGAGTGTCCTAAAAACTGAAATGAAATCAGACTTCATTCTGAAAATGTCTTCATGACCTAAAAATGTACCATCACAAAGTATTCGTCCTAAATCTTATTTACATGCACAAATACTCAAAGCGAAGTATTTGAAACAGCCTGCATTTTCTCTGATAACAGGTTACATATAAGAAGTATTATTTCTTTTAACAGGATATTTATTTAGGACTTTTAACATGTTTATCTAATTTGTGGCTTTACATAATGCTTAATGACATACTGTAAGGTGTGATATTAGAATGTACCATTTATATGCGTGATGATTGATGTAGCTGAAATGCTTCATTGTCATTTTATGTAAATGCACCTAGCTGATTAAAGGAAACTATTCTGTTAGATTTCTTCAGTCTGCTATGTTGCAATAACCAAGAGCACATGCGACTCCACCAATTGGTGTAAATAAAGGACTTCCCTGTTGAAGTTCATCTGTAACAATGGCTCAAGACTAGTATTTATTTACTGAATATTTTCTGCAACAGTTTGGTGCCAAAACCCAATTAATTTAATAATTTCGCTACAATTCAATTGTTGTCTCTGGTTTGGGGATTCTTCTTGTTGGTGCACTGTATCACCATGGAAAGAACTTCTTTGGTGACGCTGACACAGCTGGCCATTGGGGATATTCCTACTGGGAGACTGGCGTGGTGACAGGTTGGGCTGGATGTATGTACATTTTAGGAATTGTTCTTATTTAAAAATTATATTGTGCTTTTGCGGATTTCACAGCACCAGTCCATTATAGTAGATAGGGTTTAGAGAAGGAACTTATTTGGGGTTAAAGTCCCCAAATTCTTCTCTTTTGTGATGATTACAGACTGTACTCAATTGAGGATAATATAGGGAAACTGTTCTTGAGACCTCTTGCCTGCCTACAGGAAAGCTTATGCTGTCTAAGTTTGTTGCTGATAAGCAGTGAAGGATTTACTGGTGAGTATGAAAGTGCCAAGTAGCTCCTCACCACGTGGCATCTGGGTTGATGAATTGACCTTGAGTGTGGCCGGATATACTGTATAAGTTGTGTCGCAGTAGGGGGCAGTAATGCTCCTTTTAACCCTCAGGTACCACGCCAAAACACTAGGTAAAAGTGCAATAATTCTTTTATTATAATAATAATGTGCACTAAGCACCCTTCACTCCTCACTACTCATAAACAATACCAATAATAATAACAATAAAAAATCTTCCACTCCCAGACGTGTTGCCCTCCTACCACCCAGCTCAGCTCTTTGTCTGGGAGTTCCCATGGTCCTTTTATACTCTCTGACCCGGAAGTGTTTCTACCCAACAGTCCACAAGTCCTTATTCCTTCCGGGTCAGGGTAAATAGTCCTTTTCTTCATCTCGGGAGTACGTTGTTTCATCCTGTCATGTGACCGTGACGCACTCCCGGGTCATAGGGCACATAAGAGCCTACGAGCCCCCCTACAGTGACGCCTGGTGGCCCCCAAGATATCCAGCAGGGCTGTGTACAAACACTACATAGTCCATGATGCCCTGCTGGAACTCGGGGCATGATCATGCTGTTGGGAGAGCTCCTCCTGGCCGCCTGGGGGTGAGGGCCGGAGTAAAATGCTGGCAATCCACCACAGTTACCATACAAGAAAGATACCTCTCCCTGTCTGTGGCTGTGCTTAGAATTTATGATTATGGTTTCTTCCATGCCTGTATTCCAGCACAGTGAGGGGACACTGCTTTTGGGTGTTCTCCACAGACTCCCATTGCAAATGTGCTTTTCAGAAGTAATTACTATTAAAAAAGTCAGGGATTTGATGGCTTGTAGTCACTATTATCTAGGGGTTTGATGATAAACAGAGGACACCCATGGCAAAGGCAAATTCCTGGGACGTGAGGGTTTTAGATCTTTGCACAAAATAAGAGGCCTCAGCAGCAAACAAGGGGTAAACATTCCACCTCTGATAATAACCAGCACACTATTTTAATAGTCACAAAAGAGAAAAAGGTAATAAAATAGGGGCTGTACTATTGGGGTTTGAGTCCCTGACCGAGGACTCCCTAGGAAAGGCAAAAAGGAGGAGGCTGGACCTCCCATTAAAATACAAAGGCAAAAAAGTGATAAAGTAGCAACAACAGAAAACCCTCTTTAGACCAGCTAAAGGTGGAAGAAAAAGAAAAACCATAGGAAACTATTAAGAAGAGAAATATGGTTATGATTACAAAGACTGCAGCTGTGTCTTCTTAGTTATTCTAAGACTTGTCTGGTGTCTTCTTTAAAATGAATTTTATTTTATCTAGTTAGTCAGTAATTGGACTTGTTGAGTATCTTTAGGGAAATAATAAAATTAATCAAAATAGGTAAAAAGTGGTAGTAGTCACTTAAGAATTTACCCAGATAGGGAAACTGTAGAAATGTAGAAAAGTTAAACTTTAGGAATCATTGCTTAGCCAGTGAAGGGGAAGGGGTTTGGGGGGTGAGATGGAGGGTGGTAGATGTCAGTTAAAGAAAATAGCTGATCCTGTTTAGAACATCTTTTGTGCTCTGTGCAGTTTTCAAAGTAAGATTTCAACTGATGGTAAAGCATGAAGTAGGGCAATCTTAAAGGTAATATCAAAACAATGTAAAAGGGGGCACTTGCACAGAGAAGTGTTGAAAATAAACAAAGATCTTACACAGCAAGAAAAGTGCAGTGCGAGAGTAATAGAGTCTGAGAGAACATTTGAAAAGAATGAAAGACAACAATACTGCTGAAATGTGTAGAAATGCTTCTTTAGTTGTTTTATACAGTAGAACATCTGAAAGAAACCGCTGTGAGTAATTAAATGGATCAAAACAATGTGGAGTGTGTCTGAAAATGTTAGTAGTACAATTTAAATTGTTAAATCAGTTGCTGAAAATATATTGTGCACACAAAATTAGAAATATCTGGTATAAATTAAAATACATCTTGGCTCTTACAAACAAAAACATTAATTAAAACCTAAAACCATTATTTTGTATTTTGATATTAACAAAATATTTCAATATTAATAGAAATTGTAAGTTTTGTGCAGACAAGTATATGCAAATGTGTATCCTGAGGTGGACTGGCACTTTATCCAGCGTTTGGTTCATGACTTGTGCTCAATGTTGCCAGCATAGGCTGTCAGTAACTGAAAACAAGTGCAATAATTAGGTCTTGCAAATGGATTTTTTGTGGTGATGCAAGTTAGGGGTCTGTGGCAATGTGCAGGTTCTTGAATAAAAACAATGCGTCTCAGTCTCTGTGGGTATGGGCATGGCATGAGGAGTGTTTGGTGTGGAGGCTGATTGCTTGATTAAATCAGTTGTTCGACATCGACACTCTGTTGATTGCGATTAGTACATCACACCCATGGGAGTATAAAGGAAGTTAGGAGAGAGGGGTTGGGGTGTGAGATCAAAATAAGGGACAGAGAAAAAAGAATGAAGAATGCAAGAGGGCAAAATCTATGGGGAGTAAGTGCAGAGGGAAACTGGCAAAGTGGTGAAAGAGAAACCCCATGGTGGAGTTGAATGAGAGCCACTTCAAGGGTGTACCCGATTGCTCCTGTTGCATGTCTGATAGCAGGAGGTGCTGGGGTAGGTATTCTTGTAGGTATTCTGGCAACACTGAGGAAATAGGGAAGATGGAGCCAGGCCAAGGGATGGTGGCTGGGAAGGGAATCAGAAGAAATCTCAGCCCCATTGAGTGATGGGTGAACAGGGAGAGCCAGAGAGAGAGAGAGAGAGAGAGAGAACTGGAAAATGATTTTAAAGGCAATTCTGGCTTAAGATTTTTGCTCTTAGTTTTAACAGTTTATTTATTGACTTATTTATTTCTGATTTTAACTTCCTCAAAGAACACTGTTTTTATCATGGAGTATATATTTATTTATGGAAGATTTGCACCACCCTACATTTTTGTCAGACACCTGTTTATTCAAAATAAATGCAGTAAGTACATTTGCATCATCGCTTTCTGGGTGTTATGAATTTGGAGTTTAAAGCACAAAAGAGTCCTGCAGTTTTCTGAAATGCACAATAGAAGGTGGTTTACCATCAAAACCCATGCCAAATACAAGGGCAAGCACAAGAACTTAAAAAAAAATAAAAAAAAAAATTTTCTCATGAAGCACAGGAGTCAAAAACAAATCAAATGTCCCAATACACAATATAATGGCAAATTCAAAAAACAGAACAAAATGTTAAAATATTCTGGAAATCAGAAAACATATGCAAAAGAAACATGGAAACTCCCAGATTCCCTAGTGCATTCAAATGAACCACCAGGAACTGTGGGAAACTTCATCTTTATAGGGCTGAGAGCAGTTTATGGCAGTGATGGGTGGGTGGTCCCGCCTCTTGGGGAACCACCCACCAAACACAGCAAAGGCTATTCAGACAGTATGAAAGCAAAGACTAATGCAAATAATAAACACAAACAATATTAACATAAACAAAAGAATCAAAAATGGACAAAATAGACATAAAACTAGAATTTAAACCCCAGCTAGGGGAGGAATCCTCGCTAAAATATAACACTGTGTGTGTATCCTTATTGCCCAGTCCATCTTGGTTTCATGACTATTGTTGTCCAAGGTTCAAGGGAGTATGCCAGCTGTGGTAAACCTGGGCATCACACGCCTTCTAACTGTAGTGTGCTGGATCACTTTTTTTTTTTTTTTATGAGATCAAGTGATTTTTTGAAATTTCACACAGAACAGCCTGAACTAGCAACCCTGCAATTTGAAGTTTAAAGCCTTACCCATGTTTCCACACTGTCTCTTCTATGTAAACTTTCTTATATGCAGAAGTGTTTCTTTTCCTAAGTATTAAATTTGGTCTCAACCTGCTGTAGCTGCAATGGCCAAATTAAATATTTATTTCTTGTATATCTTTGACATATAGGGTACAAGGTAGCTTTGTTTTTCAAACTAACTTTAAATATATTATTTGAGGTTTACTTTTTTTTTTGAATAATAGGGTCTTCCTGTAACACTTGTCTTAGGCTTCATTAACAACGACACAGCATACTTTGGAGTGTGCTTTGGATACTTCTCCTGGGGAAGTCTGATGCTTTATTCATTAGCCCAGTGACTGATGATAGTACTGCTTTCTGCCTGCTGGCTGAATTCATTGAGTCTTGTTTCATGTAAATGTCACCAAGACTTGAACTGCAGAAACAGCAGATTTCACTCATTACCTCTGCAGTGGTTCACTGCACTGTAGATATGGATGTTTTTTTCTGTACAGAAACATATTTTTAGTGTTGTTTTCTGCACACAAAAATGTCCTTTTTCAGATGACCCTGGTCATGAAAATTTGAAAACCTTACTTTGGGTTCTTTTAGAAACTTTGGAAACATTTTTCAAAGCAAGTGCTCAAGCAAACAAAGCATTCCAATAATTAAATGCCGAAGTGTCATTATAATGGAGCGTCTGAAGAAGAAGAAGAAGAAGAAGAAAATAAAGGGTAAAACTGTTGGTGGCAAAGAAATAACATTTTCAGATTCCAGCACAATGAACAACATGTTTCCTGAGAAAAAGCCACCTGCATCACATGATTGTTTAACTTCCATGGAAACAGCGTCTTTTCATTGCACTCTAGTTGGCTGGCAATACGGGTTTTACAAAAATTCAGGCAAATTGAAGTCAACTCAATTTTGTGTTCGACTCATGCTCATTGAAAATGTGCTTGGAGAAAGAAAAGTGTGTGAAAATGCACCCCAGCCCCCGCTGCTTGGGACAAGACATTCAAAAGCCCCTTTTAGATGGGAGATTTGAATATCGAGAGTGCTTCTGAGATCAAAATGTATAGCCTTGTGTTAGACACTCACTGCACACTGTGCTTTGTATAAAGGGAATTCATTTTCTATGTAATCTTTGCTTTTCTTAATATATACTGTATGTTTTATGCTCAAATTTTACAATAAAAAAAAAAATCTAAAAACATTTAAAATGTAATATTTTCCAGGACTGATTGATGTTAAGGATGGTTAATATACACTGAATGTGTTCTAATCCTTAAACACGTCATTCCAGAAAAACATTTCATTTTGGCTTTTTACATCGCTGTTGTTTATATGTTCTAAAAAAAGGTATTTTCAGTATTACTTAATTTTTTAGATTTATATCGGGAATTGAAATGCATTGATTTTGTTCATTCCTGAAGCCACATCAACTATTTAGAAAAATGGTTTAATACCTAAACAGACATTTGCTGCAATTCAAATTTCTACTTAGTTTTCTATTAGACGTGTGCTATCCTAAATGCACCTTCCTAAAATAAAGATAATTAGAATAAACTTCAGTTGTATATTTTAATTTCTCCTAAAAAATGAATTATTTGGAGTATTTTTTTTAATTCTATTATTTGTGCTGATGGCTTTGAAGCTAGTAAGTTATGACTAGAAATAATAATCCATTTTAAAAGACACCACATTTCAGGAACAGGATGATAATATTTATAGTAAAGCTGAGCTAAATGTATTGAGTTCTATTGTGGTGTTCTTTTCCATTGTATTGTTTTAGTTGTTCTGCTATAAGGACTATTGTCAGTATTGTTCTTGAGTGAAGGACATGAGCTGAATTTCTGGGCGATCAAAGGAGAGTGGTTTTTAACGCTCCTGCCATACTACTTCCATCCCTCTCTCTCAAAACGGATGTTTCAAAAGAAAACGTACAAAGCATCTACAATGGGTTGTGTTCATTTGATTGATAGTTCAGAATTAGTGGGAGTTAAGCTATCGTTAAAAACAACAAAAGAACAAAAGTTTTAAGTGCCCTGAAAAAGTGTGCATAAAAACAAAAGTAGAGACAATAACATATTAAGCTCACAAGTTGCACAAGTTCCTGTTTTTCTTTCTGTTTCTGTCCACTCCGCGCAGAGTATGAGCTCATAAATGTTTCTTTCCATTTAAACAAAATGGCTAAACATTTTTCAGTTTATCTGTAATCTGTTTCATCTGTTTTTTTCCAAGTTTATTTGCTGATTCTGTAATGTTAAAAAAATGTATTTGTCTAAGAAATTCATTCTTTTTATTTATTAACTTTACTAAAGATATGAAGGTAACAAAGCCTATCCCAGAAACAAATGGCATGATGACACAAATATTGGTCTACCAAACATTTACAGATGTATTCAATTTACTGAATTGTGCACTGCAATCTGTTTTGTGGTTATTTGTTGCATTTTTATTCATGCATATTGCAGAGCAATTTTAGCCTACAAAAGAAGACAATAAATTGTTGAATATTATAAATGTGAAGTACAGAAGAGTACGACGACTTTAATAACTCCAAAAATACTTCACTCTAATTTAAAATAGAGTGAGTATGGGAGTATGCCTGACTCTCTGCACCCTGATAATGTGATGAACAGATACAAAAAGGGAATGGATAAGTTCCTAAAGAGGAGGTCATAACCCCATATGTCCACCCATTTACTGAAGCTGCTTAAACCAGTTTTTAGGATCAGGAGGAACATCGGACACAGACGTATGCTCAGGAGGCCACAGAGGCCAAGCTTCTGATTTGTAATATAAAGATAATTGCAAATGATTATAAATTGACCTGAAGGCATTGTCCATAGGTGTTGGTGAGGGGAGGAAAATTCACTTTTATCATATTTGCTTAAATAATTTCTACATTTGAAGAACAGATCATCATCAGATAATCAGAACTCCCTACTGGCATCAGGGCTTAAAAACAGAGCAGCTCCATCATATACAGGATGTTCAAAAATGACTATCTAGAAATATTTTGTAAACTATTTTAACAATAATATTCATACATCTATTTAATAGAATTAATTATGACCATGGCATGAGAATTGGGTACACTGTGCAAATGATTCCTGGTTGCAAATAATTTTAGAAATCAGCGCACAACAAAAATAATGCAGGAATTAACAACTTTCGAACCACTGAGCAAAAGCATTTAACCATCTTTGCAGAAGCTAGAAATGGACTGATACACATCATAGAATTCAGCATTTCATAGAAATGCTGGACACTGTGCATTGCTGTTTATGCGTGTAATTCTGCATTTCAACTGTATTTTAATTTTTAATGCTGCTAAAGCTGTAGACATTACTGTATTATATAAATATGTGCATACATATTTAGAGAATCTTTTTTTTTGTTCTTGAGAGGAAAAAAAATTAAATTAATATGGAGAAGAAATATTTCATCCCTGACTTTATTCAATTGTTCATGATCTTGCAGTTTTAAGTGAATTTCCTCTAGATCTATAAATCTTTGGTTATATGCATGCTTCCTTCTTGGGGAAACATGTCCCCTATTAATAACAGCATCTAAATGATACAACTAATTTACTTTATGTCTGCAGAACCTCTCCCTCACAAAATCTACCCACACATCTGGCTTCAGGAACAAGAATTAACACCAGAAACAGACAGTAGTTCATTTGAGGATACATAAGTAGAGGGCTGGTAATACTCTGCTTATCGCTATACTCCGATAAAATCCACTTATACTGCCGGCTATTGCTCCACACCTTTAAAGATTTGATCATCTTACAAGCAGAGATTGAAACGGAGGGGCCAGCAGTAAAAGTGGTAGAGTGCTTGACTAAAGAAGCAAAGGATAAACTATAGGACTGCTTTTACTGTGACACTGGAATATGCTTAGACACACCTCATTAGATCTGGATGAATATGCTGATAACGTAACAGGATTCATCAAGCAAATGTGTAGACGACTGTGTGCCTATGAAAACAATCCATATATGTCCTAATAAGAAACTCTGGATCACAGCTGGCATCATGGACTTACTGAAGGCATGCCGCAAAGTATTATGATATGGTGATGTGGAAACATACAAGAAATGCAGATATGAACTGAGAAAAGCAAATGGCAGTATGCAATTAAACTGTAGACGAAATTTACTAGCTGTAACTATTCACGTAAAATTTGGTTTAGGGATCCTTACAAATTCCAAAGTAAAACCTAATCCAGTCTCATCTGCATGTTTCCTTACTTATCAGCTTAATGTTTTCTATCCCTGTTTTGATCACAATTATAAGCAGTCTGTAATTCAATTGCCTACAGTATCTTTGTTTCTGTACATGACATTCATATGGTGTCTGGTCCGGGTAGAATTTTAGGGTTTTTTAACAATCTGTAGCAAACAATTAGTTGATATCTTTACTGGCATCTTCAGTTTTTCATTGAGACAATATGTTGTTCAAAAAAGGGCAAAAATTATCCCTGCGCCTTACAAAGCAAATGTGGACCATCTGAATGTCTACAGACTGGTGGCACTCAAACCAGTCATGACAAAGCACTTTGAGAAAAATGGTGCTCAGGCACATTTAATAGAATATTCCACATAATCATGATAATTTCCAGTTTGGAGATCTGTCTTAACTGTTCCACAGAGCATGCCATACCCCTAGCACTTCATAGCATCTTCTCACATCTTGATGATTCTAAGTGCTATGGTGGAGTAAAGTTTATAGATTGCAGCTCTGTATTTAACACTGCTGTACCATCAAAGCTGACCACCAAACTCCTCAGTAGAGGAATTAGCATCACCCTCTGTAATTGAATTATGGACGTCCTAACCAATACACCTCAGCATGTGGGCACTGGCATTATTACATCCTCCAAGTTGACCCTCAGCAAAGGTACTTCACAGGTTTGTGTGCAGAGCCCCCTTCTGTACTCCTTGTTCACCGCTAACTGCGTGGCCAGACACCATCATTAAATTTGCTGATGAAACCTCTGTCATACTCCTAATCACCAACAATGCTGAAAGAACTTACAGAGAAGAGGTCTACTTGCTGACTCAATGATTACAGAACAATAATGTCACCCTTAATGTCCTCAAAACCAAAGAGATGTTCATTGCCCTCAGAAAGCACAAGGTAGACTATATTTCTGTCTATAGCTCCTTTAAATTTCTTGAAGTAAAAATCACTCAAGTGAGCACAATCTATTTTGTCCATTGTCGAAAAACTCAGCAGTCCTTCTGCTTCCTTCGATGTCAGAGAGGGGTTTGCATTTCTCCATCTGTTCTCACAGTCTTCTACTAGTGCTCAGTAGAGTCTATCCTCACTAGTTGCATCACATCCTGGTACTGCACCTGCACAGCTCATGAATATAAAGCACTGCACAGGGTGGTGAAGGTACCACAGAAAATTGCTGGTACTCGGGTGTCTTCTCTTGAGGACCTGTACAACACTTAATGCCTTATAAAGATAACCCGGATTATTATAGGCCTCAGCTGTCATATGTAGCTGTTTTTATCACTGCTCCCTTCTGGTAAACAGTACAAGGCCATTTGCACTCTCACCAGTAGACCATTAGTTTCTAATTAATTCATTTTTAATTTTTTATGTTGTATTTTGTTAACTGTACAAAGAGATGTGCATTTATGCATTTCATTAGACAATGTACTTGTGATAATAAACTTGACTTCAGTAACCTCGTCCAAGTTAAAAACAAAGGAATATTACAACAAGCTGGGGTGTTCAATTAAGACTGATTTTATTATGATAAACTGTGCTTTAAAACTTAGCAAGAAGTGGTATTGTAACAAACATAACACAGGACTGTAGTTGATGCCAAATGGTGATCCAGTACGTTAATTGTAAATTATAATTATTTCTCTCTTCAGCTACTGGATATTGTAGTCTTCTATTCTAGGGTGTGTAGCCTTCCACTCTGGAAATGAAATTGTGCACATTTAGGAAGAGCAAGCAAAATTTATGATCTAGATTTGTTTTCTACACTGGTAGCTTAAACCTGGTACCATAAAAATTAAAATAAGTGACCAAGAAGATTGCATATTTAGACAACATTCGGATTGGTGTAAGACTACCTCCTATACAACACATATCCCTAAAGATTCCAGATCTTTCAAATTTTACTCAAACTTAATATACACTGACTGTGCTAACTTACTTGGACCGACTCTCAACATCCTTATATTTCTAAGGCTCACAGACAGCAAGCTCAATTTCAAAGAAGCTTGTAGTGTCCAGAACATCTAATATACACATTCACATCTTCATTTTTTTCCTTTCTTTACTTCTTTTACAGCTCTGTGTAGATGTTGGTTTATAGCCATCCCTTCTTTACCTGGCAAAGCTGAAATTAAGCCATGGTTCAGTGTATTCCACGTATAGCTCTCCTGGAGATACTCCTGCAGCAGTAGATAAGTTCTTTGCCTGTAGCTTCCTCTTACACTGATGCATGCCATTTTTCCCTAGTCTTTTAATATTAAGTCACATTCCTGTTTTCATTTTATTGCCTGTTTTTCCCTGACCCTATTGGCAGTTTATATGTTGTTTTTAGTTCATTTGGGCATTATTGCTTGTACTGCTCTTGTCCTCTTTTCATTTCTTTGAAATTGCATTGACATCATCTGTTTCGTTCTGCCTTTTACATTGCGTACCATCTCTGGTATTAGATTACTGCTTGTTTATCTTGCTACATAAATAGCAATGGGATTAGGTGTATGGGAGATTGGCTTTCCTTGACTGCCACAGTATCATCTTAAATTCCTTGGTGCGGTTTTGCATAAATCTTCTCAGGACCTCAGAGAGACAGATTCAGCAGCTACTCTCAAGACAATCTGATCTCAAGGAACAAAAAGCTTGCACATTGGCTACACAGAAGCTTCCTCTGGAGCAGGAGTCAACTCTGTACTGTCAACTCTGCTCTGTGCCATACGTACCCCTGGTGATGGAATCTAGGATTCAAAAGCCCAGGTAACCTCCACTTTCTTAGGCAGACTTCACCATTAGTAACTACTTTGAACTTATGTGTTCCCCCTTTGGGCCAGCAGATCAAGGTAACATCTATTACTTAAGACTTAAATGTGTACCACCTTAACTTTCTACTATCTATCTGCAAAACGTTTATGTTCTGCTTCCCTGGTGCACAAGATTACATGCCAGTGTAAAAGACATTCAATGTTGCTAGTCAGAAGTTCTGAAGACTGACTTCTCATCACTTGTTCAAGCCCTGATGGAGAGAACTCCTGCTGCAAATATTATTGTTACTTCCTTACTGCCTATATGGAAAAGACAAGGTGTAGCCTACAGCGGACTCCTGACAGTGAACTCCTGGATTAGAGTCTTCTGCAACAGGGAAGACATCAGCATTGTGGATAACTGGGATGTTTTCTGGAAGAAACCATTGTTTGAAGTGGGCCAATTCTCACTAGAACTTTTTTTAAAACTGGGAATTTTCCATGCAGTAATGTTTGTAGTCAGCTGGTACTTACAATATCCAGTACCATGGCACTTCTCACAACCTTGTGACACATCAATATCCTTTCACCATCAATTCTGTAAACATTTATCATTTCAATCTCTGGGAGAGACTGTGACACTTGGGATGTGATGACTTGTACCTGAATAGATTTAGTGCCAAGGTCCTAATCAAGAATATTTATATGGTAATACATGTTGATGACTACCTAGATTTATGCCTACTGTTAGCCATAAATTAATATTAAAGTATGAGAAATTTTCTGCAGGTTCACCTAAAAAGATTCTATAATAACAAACCATTGATTAGTTAAAAGGCATGGGCTAAATGGCACAAATGTGAATAACTGACATCTTAAACTATCCTAAAATCTTCATGCAGCCATTTTCTTCTGATGCCTTCAATATGGCTTTACTGAATATCAGAGCATTACCAAGTAAGATGTTTTATATAAATTGTCTTATCATGAAAATAGGAAAATAGACTTTCTAGCTTTGTGTGAAGCATTACTCAGTAGTGATGTTGCTGCAGTGTTAATTGAAGCAGACAACTGAATTTTAATTTTGTTTACTCTGTTAGTCAAAGGAAAGAGAAGGCAGTATTTTGATGGGTATGTTTTGAGCAAGTTACATCTTCTGGATATCTTGCCATCTTTTATTAATGAATTCTCAAAAATATTATCTATAATAATAACTAATTATGGTAGGTTCCTAATAATAGGTGATTTCAGTTCTCATGTAGATAACCAGTATAATTTGGCTCTTTAATCATTTCTGCTTTTGCACCAGTTCTGATAAATTATTATTTAATCTGCAGTATCAAATACTTTAAAGATATGCATTAGTTAGTAACTTCTTCTACTTTTTGTTTTCTTGTCTTCGTTTCTTTTAACATTTGAAGAATTGTGGGCAGAACAACTTTTGATGAGGCCTTCTGCACCTAAACCTCTAGTATGGTGCACTAAAGCAAAAACTACCTTTGCACATTTATGTTTGGTAGAATGTCCAGTAGGGGATGGTCAGTATGTTGACCTTGGCACCCTGGAAGTTTATTTTCTCCATCATCTCGCTGGTTGGGAAGGAGTATTCCAGAGAATCTGCATGTAGGAACCTGAGCTGGGAAAAACATTCATCTAAGTTTGATTATGTTTCGAGTTTGCCAATTGCTGAGCACTGTTTTTTTTCTTTTTCTGTTTGCATATCCCTTTTATTATTTTTAATTTATATTGATAATTTCTAATCCAAATATTATTTTTTTTTATTATTAGGGCATTGAATTCTGGCCCTCTTTGTATGAATGTGATAGACCTTCTTCACCAACACTGTACTCATACAGCCCTAATTCAAGAATTGTGTTTGCTCAACAAAGATATTCACTACTGACAATAAATACTATTATGCTGTAGCTTCTTCTTTAGCCTACTCCAAGAAATGTGGTGTACTCATTCTCTTCTAGAAGAACTTGTAGATTAGAGGTGTCAAACTCAGATCCTGAAGAGCTGCATTAGCTGCAGTTTTTCATTTCAGACCCTTTGTTAATTATTAATCAACTAGACATTAAGCCCGTTACAATAACGGGAGCTAGAACAGTAGTGCATAAACATTAGTAGGAACAGTCTATATTAAATGGCAAGGGACCTTGTATGTGGCTGTAATATGCGTCACTGTTTCGTGTGCCTTTAATTTTTTCTCTCAGTAATACTGGTTTGTATTTCCGTAAAACGCCTGTAATTTTGTCTGACAGTAATACAGTGGAACCTCGGTTCACGACCATAATTCGTTCCAAAACCCGAAGTAATTTCCCCCATAGAATTGTATGTAAATACAATGAATCCGTTTCAGACCGTATGAACTGTATGTAAATATATATTTTTTTAAGGTTTTATATATTAACAAATATAGTTAATTATACCATTGAATGCATAGCGTAATAGTAAACTAAATGTAAAAACATTGAATAACACTAAGAAAACCATGAACAACAGAGAAAACTAACACTGCAAGAGTTCGCACTATAGCCTTACAACCCTCTCACTATCAACACTTTTTTTTAATGAGTTTTAAGCACAGGGAAAAAATGAAGATTTGAAAAATCCGTAATTTAATAAAAAGCCAAGAAAAGTAACATTGCAACAATGTACGAACACGCCTGTGTGTGTGTCTGTCTCTCACGCGCCTGTGTGTGTGTCTGTCTCGCGCACGTCTGTGTGTGTGTTTGTCTCATGCGCGCCTTTGTTTGTGTGTCTGTCTCATGCGCACCTGTGTGTGTGTCTGTCTGTCTGTCTCGCGCGTGTGTGTTTGTGTCTGTCTGTCTGTCTGTCTTGCGCGCGCCTGTGTATGTGTGTGTGTCTCGCGTGCACCTGTGTGTGTGTGTGTGTCTGTCTCACACGTGCCTGTGTGTGTGTCTGTCTCTCTGTCTGCACAGGGAATGCACAGGGATAGACTGAACACGTGCCGAGTGGCCTCACGCATGCGCACTTCACCAGAAGACACACACACACAGACACCTGGACGCACACAGGGGTTTTATTAAAGAGGTTTACTATTGCTAATTGAACATCCCTTGTTTGTATTAATGTTTAGCAACTTATGAATCATATCCCTTAATTGGTTCTTTTGTCCTTAGCCAGCAGCCAAACAATAATTCGATGCAATATAAACAGATGACCAGCTAACCGGTTATATAAGCTAACAGATGACCAGCTAACCACTTACTTCTTTCTGAGACCCACAGTCCTCAGGTCCTTCGATTAGCTGTGAACCACCCAATCTCACTGAGATTGCACAGGTTGTGACCTAGTTGGGGGTAGGGAAGGCAGCAGGGATCTGTTGTGGGGTAGACTTCTCCAGGCTGGTAGTAGAGCTGTCCTCCTGGCATTGCAAGCAATCTTTGCTTCCATTCGGGAGATGGACATCCCAAATGGCTGGAAAATGGAATTTGTCGTCCCTATCTGGAAAGGGAAGGGTGATCGCCTGGATTGGGGCAACTACAGGGGGATAACACTGCTGTCTGTGCCGGGTAAGATCCTCGCTAAGGTCATCCTCAATAAGGGACACATGTCCCAAAAAGTTACAAAACCACTTCCAACAATGCCCATTAGAGGGGATGTATAACTGGCACACCTTGGGTAGATAAACAGGCAAATACAGAAACTTTATAAAAAATAATAGGGTTTAACTCTTCACAAAATTGCTCTGATACACAGTTAAGCTCCATAGAGCAAAATGGCAAAATGTAGCTGCCTAAAAACATAAGGCAACAATAAGCACAATCCCAACACAGAAGACCCAAGGCAAAGTCAAAAAAACATAACACAGAGGTCAAAAAAATCCAGGTATATCAAAAATATAAGCATAGGAAAGCCCCAATTTGACATGAACCATCAGAAACTATGGGATATCCTCTAGATTTATAAGGAGGAAGTCTTTCCCTGGTTTTGAGTGGCCTCATCACTTGGGGGACCACCCATAAAACACACAGAACTTAACCAGGCAGCTTACATGCATGATTCATTGTAGTTTAGGAGCCAATTAAACAATGTATACTGTACTTTATTATAACATTCTCCTCTCACCAAGAAATCTCAGAATTAGAATCCACACCTTCCCTATTAGAAAGAATCACCCCTTGTTAGTTGATAATGATCATGAGCTACAGAATGCTAAAGATAGAACTGAAGTCAATGCTCTGTTGATGCAGGCAAAACAATTTTTTACTTATGATCTCCAGTGCTAAACTTGTATCCTTAGCTTGCACTGACCTAACCGTCTTCACTAAGTCGTTAGCTTCAGATATTGTTTGATGATGAGATGAGACACCTCTCCTGAAAATGGAAACCAAGAAGATTTTTAATCATATGAACTAGCCATTCTTGTGGCAGATAATGGAGATAACAGGATTTAATATTGGATTTATAAACTTGATCAGAACATTTACATTTACATTGATTTGCTTTGCAGACGCTTTTATCCCAAGTGACTTGGGAAGATGTCAGTATAATGAAGTAACATCAGTCTTGGTGATGAGTGTTATAGAACAAGGTTACAAAATTGATCAAAGAAGAGCTTAGAAGAAAATATAGGCTAGTTACAATCCTAAGGTCAAAAAAAGACAGAATTCACCAAAAAAGTGCCTTCAGACACTTTTTAAAAATGGTGTGGGTGTATGAATTTCAAATGGGGGTGGGCAGCTCATTATACCAGCTAGGATATACACAAAAAAAAGAATCTGGAATGAGATTTGATGTCATGCAGAGCTGGTATAATCAGACACCATTTATTGGCAGACCTGAGTGGCTGAAAAGGAGAATAGGCCTTCACAAGTGTCTCCTTATATATACAGTAGCTGTTAACCCTTGACTACACTGTAGGCAAGCATCAAAGATCTGAACATAATATATGCTGCTATAGGTGGTCAATATAGTGATCTGAAAAGAGGAGGAGTGACATGTGCCTGCTTTGACTGATGGAACACCAGATGTGCCACTACATTTTTGAATCTTCTGTATCTCTTGGTGGCACATGTTGGTATTCCTATTAACAGAGAGTTGCAGTAGTCCAAATATGATAAAACCAAAGCCTGGACTAAGAGTTGTTCTGCATACTTTGTCTGATCTTGGAGCATTTGTATAGAGAAATTCTGCAAGACCAAGACTGAGAGATCTGTGCAACATGGTCAGTTAGGAACAGCTAGGGCCTCATGTATAACACCATGCATAGAATTCACACTAAAACATGGACAAAAGCAGAAATGTGCGTACACACAAAAAAATCCAGATGCATAAATCTGTGCGTACGCCAACTTCCACATTCTTCCGTTCCATAAATCCCAGTCAGCATGAAAAGTAACGCTCGTGCACACACCTGTCCCTTCACCCTGACTACTTCCAGAATTATGCCTCTTTGAATACACAAATCAATATAAATAACCCCTTATGTTTTGCGTTCTGTGAAAACACAATGGCAAAAGCATGGGGAAAAAGAAGAATTTCAGTGAATACCAAGTAGAAGCAAATGTACTATCTATTGGTTTAGCAGTGATATAAATAACAAAAGGAAGTTGATCGAGCGACGCACAGTGCCTGAAATAAATAAGAACTGGTCAGATACCAAAGTCGCCGTGAAAAGACGAGTCGTAGCCCACCGTCTGAGTGTCATGTGAAAGCGTATTAAGGTACAGAGAAAAGAAAAAAAACTTGGACACAGTGTAAAGGTCGAACATTCCACTTGAATCAAGTAGAACGTAATAAACTTAATCTTAAAATCATTTCATAATTTCTCAAATACATTCGTAACTAAAGTTACGATTAAATGCTTTGTATTATATCTACTGTTACGTGTGTGAATCAGTATGTGCTTCTTAAACGGGCCTTTGCTGACAGCACACAGAATGCATTACATTCATGATGTTACAGCTCTCTGAACAATTTAAATACTAAGAAGTATACTTGATATAATTTTCATGATGATAGAAATTAAAGCATGTATAAAACATTGAGGCATGTTGGCACAGTGGCAGTGATGAGCTGGTGCCTCTTCCAGAGATTGTTGCTGCCTCCCGCAAGATGCTTGCTGCCCTGTGCATGACCCTCAATAAAATAATTTATTGTAGCAGTACTGTCTCTTTCAAACATATTAACCCCCAATTCCTGTCCTTCCTTTTCTTTCTCCAAATAACCAATCGCCAAACAATCAGCTCTATAATGAATGTCAAGCCATCTGTAAGCTTAGAACGCTGATTCTTCAAAACTTTTAAGGAACATTGAAATATCTTCATAGTACATGTTTAATTATTCCATCCATCTATCCATCCAAGATTGTGCCAGCCCCAGCAAGCATACAGCGTGAGGCAGGAGCAATCCTTAAACGGGGCACGAGCTCATCGCTGACACTGCGCCACCAAGTCCTCGCTATTTAATCATTAACAATATACATTATTTAAATGAAGTTTAAAATATATCTCTATAATGTAATATATATACTTAAATGCATTTCTTCATTAAAATGATATCAAGAGCTCCACGAAGATAACGCCTGGAAATCTAAATTGACTTAAAAGCCAGTCATCATCATCTGTAAATACGTGCTCTCAATTGAATTGAATTCCTTTATTGTTATTGTATGGTACAATGAGATTCAATATGCATATCTTCCATAAACTTATTTTCATATAAAATTGTAAAATAACAACAATAATAATAATAATAATAATAATAGGATACAAAACAGTGAAAAATGTACAATATGAAATATAAGTGGCTCAGGTTGTGCAATATTACAACTGTAATACAAGTTTACAGTGAGGCAATTGTACTTATAAGTACAAACACAGTACAAAGTCTGCCATAGAGCTTTCTGATCAGCTGCTATTCAGCTGTGATTCCACATTTAGATACAGTGGTTTAAAATACTCTGAGTGGTGCACTGACAATGACAACGCTAATGCAGCTATAGTATTTGGAATACTTTGGCCATTTTGTGCACCATTATATGGTTACAGGTTGATTACAATCAGATGCCTTAAACTAATAAACGATATGTGGTTAATTTAAGTGTATTTGGTAAAGCTGCGTCAGAGATGTGAATCTAAAAAATAAAGGGAAACCACACAGGAACAGTAGCACTGCTTTGACGTTGGGTGCTGCCAGTTTGCAAAACCGAGAACTTGTGTACGCAAGGGATTGACCTGGAGGAAAATGTACGTGGCTTTAAACCAAGTTTAGTTTTTATACATCGTGATGTGAGCGTGAAAACGGGCATACGCAACATTTTTGTGCATACGCACCATTTATACATGAGGCCGTTGGTCCTCGATCACCACCCCAGGGTTGTGTACAGACTTGGAATGTGTTAGTGATAATGACCCATGATGAGCAGAGATAGGGTGCTAATTAGACAGACTAGCTGGAATAGCAAGAAGGTCTGTCATTGCTAGGTTAAACAGGAGGTGGTGCAATCTCTCATACTTTCCCCATTATAAAGGAGTACAGACAGAGATATCCACTTCCATTCTCCTCTTTAATCAGTACCAAGAATGGTTGGCAATAGCAATCCATAACTGTTATTTTGCTAGAGGTGGAGAACCATTTGTTTGTAGTTTTGTTGTTGTTTTTGTTGGAGTTCAACAATGAAATGTATTACATAATATTTTGTTTATCTTTTTCTTATCCTATAAAATTACAGAAAATCAAGTTTGGCAAGGATTCTTTACTTGCATGATGTGAAATATGTACATATTGTTTAAGGAAATACAAAAAAATCAGGATATCTATCCTCCACACTCACAACAAGATACAAAACAAAATATTTAACCAGATTATTATAATCTGTATTCTTGACAATGCTGCTTCTACTAATACTTTTGTTACTATAAGAGCATTTGAGAAAGGTGTATTTAAGTCAATGCAAAATACAGCATGTATTTTTTCTGAATTCTAATTTATTATGTATATATATATAGTTTAAAAATAAACTGCAAACGTCAAAGATTCTGACAAGTGTGCTTCTGCTGCTATTTGCTTGTATATCCTCAAGATTAGAGGCCTTAGACCTGTGAGGCTCGCTCTTTCCTTTTTGTTCTGTTCATTGGCATTAAGTAAAGCTCAAAGGATTAGTCAGTGCTGTGTGACCATTCTGTCTCATAGTGCATCTGGCAACCCTAATCTTCTTCCAAATGTTTAGTAAGAGTGACTATGCAAACAATTCATATTTCATTACTAGTTCAGCACTCTTTATTTATCATCCTTACATTTTGTATTTATGTCGACATGGAAAGAAAGATCGTTTCAGTTTTTTTCATTTACTCAGCAGACATAATGCTTTCTTAAGAAACTGTTCACTGTACTGTATATTACATACATGTTTTCTATTAAAATAATGTAATTATATCCACAAATAATGTAGCCTTCAATGGTTTTAACTGCATCTAATTTAAGACCTTTATTTTTATAGATGTAATAATATGGTGGATATAACATGAACTTGCAAACGGTAGAAAAAAATAATCAAAAGTATTCTTAATGTATTTTCCAGTATCGTGAGTATGGGAATAGCATGAGCCAAAATGAAGACAAGATAGTAACAAAATGTTTAAAGGACACTTTTTTTTAGCTGGTCTGATGGCCTGGGAGGGAACTTCATCATATCTTTGTGTATGTTTTCTCAGTCTGGTGAAAATAAGGTAGGATGGCCTTCGTTGCCCAATGTTAACTGGGAATTTAGGACATTAACAGATCCAAAAACAGAGCATTTTTAAAAAATCGGCAAGCAAATGTAACCGTTTTCACTTCAAGGATTATCTGAGATAAGCAATAACACCCCAGTGCTAAAGAGGGCCCTGTTACTAACACTGTCTTCACTTTGTTCACTCACAGCAGCAAGAAGATGCCCAATGGGGACAAATGACTATTCCACTTTTGGCCAGAGCCCTTTAAGGAATTGGAATGTCTCAGAGAGAGATGTCATAATCTTAACCCACCAGAACAGAACTCCCAAGAAAGACCCGCACTATCAAGCTGCTAATGCTAGAGAAAGTCACAAAGACATTTTTTGTTTAGTTTAATTGCCTTCAGTGCCAGTTTTGTTTGATATTTTTGTGTTAGGATTACAAGAGCTGACCCTGCTGGCACCCTAACATTTCCTTGACGTTCATAAGTGTCCTTCGACTCATCCACATTTATTGGATATACAATCTTAGTCCATACTTTGATATAAAATTGTTTCAATTTAACTATTCATGAAAAAGTAATGTTCCAACTCACACAGCAAAACAGCAACATCTCCGTTCTGCTTCTAAGTTGAGATGCATCATAGAAAAATGTGAACTAGGATTTTATTTTAAATATAAACTAATGAAGCAATATGCTATTATATCAAATATATTTTATATTTTAAATATGCTTTCAAGCAATTATTTCCTTTGTAGTCTTTAGACTCAGGAGAGTCCAGTCTTAGAGCTTCTTCTGTAATATGAACTTTGCTATTCACTCTTTTAATATGTAGTATTATAGTATTTCAGATTTGACATGCAGAAAATAAATTAAACAGAAACAATGTAGATTACCAGTATCATTGGCATCAGAATGAATATTAGTAAATATTAAAAATACAAAAAGAATGTAAGTATCTGTGGGGAACCCTAAAATAGAAAAACTAAATACCCCAAAATCTCAAAAATGCTTAGACGAATTTGGATGCAATTTGGTGACAATCTAACAGTTATACACCGTATAATAGTGTAATGGTGGTTTAAGAAAATTGTTTATTTTATTGTCCATCATTTTATGAATATGGTACAGATGTACTAGGTGCGAAAATATAGCATCATATTCTCCGCTAGGTGCAATATAAGTCAGTCAGTCAGTCATTTTCCAACCTGCTGTATCCTAACACAGGGTCACAGAGGTCTGCTGGAGCCAATCCCAGCCAGCACAGGGCACCAGCCCACAGCAGAGGTGCAATATATGATTTTCTCAAATAACACAAATGCCGGAAATGATGATAATATTGTAATGTATATGAATGATATGCAGGATATGAGTCATCATGTGGTAGACCACCTGAAACCATTGCAGTTTGCCTATTGGACAAAGATTGGAGTGGAAGATGCAATTATCTGTTTGCTCCAGAAGGTTTAGTCTCACCTGGACAAAGCTGGCAGCATTGTGAGGATTAGGTTTTTTGTATTTTTCCAGTGGAATCAGTATCATCCTGTTAAGGGTTAAACTTAGAGATATGCAGGTGGATGAGACTATGGTGTCCTGGATGACAGACTATCCATCAAGGAAGACTGCAGTTTGTGAGATTCAAAACTGTGTGTCTGCAGTTGTGAGCAACACTGGAGCACCAAAGGAACATTCCTGTCTCCTTTTCTCCTCACTCTGTACACCTCACACAATAAATATAAAATCAGGTCATGTTACTTACAGAAATTCTCATATGATTCAACACTTGGGAAGGGGTTGTATTGATAAAGGGATAAGACAATGTATAGGAGTCAAGTAGAAAACTGCAGAAATATCAAGGAAACAGTTATTACTTTCGCTGCACCAAAGAGCCTCTATGTCTGGTCACTATTCAAGGAGTGGATGTAGAGATGGTCCAATTCAATAAGAACTTGGCGGTCCACATTAATGACAGGTTGAACTGGTCTGGGAATACCTAGAAACCACTGTATATAAAAAGGGCAAAGCAGGCTCTTCTTTCTTAGAAGATTGAATTCCTTTAATGTGAGAAGTGATATCCTTCACATCTTCTTCAGCCCTGTGATTTCCAGTGAGATGTTCTGTGCTGTGGTGTGCTGGGACGGTAACATCAATGCAATAGAGGGCCTTTGAATCAAAAAATGAATTAAAAGGGCAAGTTCAGTTATGGTATTCACTTCTTCAGTAAAAAGCCAAGTTTCCCCAGGGAACAAAAAAATCTATCTATCTATCTATCTATCTATCTATCTATCTATCTATCTATCTATCTATCTATCTATCTATCTATCTATCTATCTAAAATCCCTCAAACTGCAAATTGTTAGCTGTATCAGAAATTTCTTCAAGTATATTTGAAGTTCTGCGTTGGGCTGGCGCCCCGCCCAGGGTTTTCTTCCTGCCTTGCACCCTTTGTTGGCTGGGATTGGCTCCAGTAGACCCACATGACCCTTTAGTTAGGATATAGTGGGTTGGATAATGAATGGATGGATATTTGAAGTTTACAGAAATGGTGCATTATTTGCTAAATTTAGGGTAAACAGTCAGACAGTCAGAAGATTGTGCTTCAGAGAACCTTTATTCAGAGGTCATTTTGATGTTTACAAACCTATTACTTATATTGATCTTGCTCAAACTCAAAATCAGTTACACCAAATATCATAATCAAGTACATTCTCTTGTTTATCTAATTTGACTGAATTATCTCAAAACTATACTAATAAAACAGGAAAATGTAAGTGCTTCACTAAATATACAGAGAATATGAGATAAAGTCAATTTTAAAAATCTGTGGCTACATATGCACATATGTATTTCAAGTTGTTACATGTAAACATAAAATTCCCAAAGTGAACACCGCTGAGATTGTTCAGATTTAAGTATAAACATCTAGAAAATCCCAGGGCTGCTGTTACTAAATACACCTCAAAATATATTGATTTGGTAGAGAAATGCCTGTTTTACATAAAAATCAAAAAATATGTTTGCCTTGGCTCAAAAATTGCAAGGATGGGTTTACTTTTAATTCACACATTGACTATGAATCTAATAAAGAAATTCTTATAAGGTTCTTGAATGTTAAATGCCCTTATTGTTGTGCATTAAAATGAACTGATGAATTACCTAGAGTGTGTTGAAAAAGCGTAAAAATCAAATTATCACCTTATGAAGACTTATCAGGGCATATTAAAAGTTTAATATTTAGTTTACACTGGGACTCCAAATACTTTTGGAGTGTCATAAGAAAAAATAATAATGTGTTTCAAATGACATCACTTGGTGCAAAAGCAATAACCAAAGGGAATGAAATGTCAAATTTTAAAATTCTAAAGCACAAGTATCACCATTGTCTTAGGAACTTTCCTGGCGAAAGCTAGCATACTCTGTGTGTGTGTGTATATATCTGTACAGTATGCATGTGTATATATGTGTTTATATATCTATTAATATATACCTTATGTACATAAAAACAGAGTTATAATAAAAAACAGATAAGATACTGTTTTTTGTCTTAGGGCAATGACATCTTATTTGATATGATTTTTCACCAAAACTACTAGCACAATGTTACTAGAAAAATTACTGACACTACTTAGTCACACTCTTTCACACCATCATAACTAAACAATACATGCTAAAATAATTTTTTATTCATATTATTTGGAACTCCTATCGAAATGAATGCTTTTTTAATTTCCTTACAATAAAATGACAATTTTCAACTACAGCTTTTCTAAGTTTTAAGGAAATCAAGCAATGAAAGTCTATCCGTGACAACTTGAAACTTACTTTTGATAGTTTTAAAGTTCTTATAAAAAATCTGAGAATGCATTTGCACCCCAGAACACAAGTATAATACCTGTATTAGGTCCATAAGCAGTCTCCTCTCCTCAAAAATAAGCAGGTTTCACTTGAGTCTATCAGAGTAGAACATGTCCTTAAGTCCTGGAATGTAACTGCCTGGTCTCCTCTGCACAGCTTCAAGTGCTGTTAAAGCATTTTATAGCATGATGACCAGAACTGCACACTGTACTCCAGATACAGTCTCACTAGTGCATTTTATAATCTAAGCATAAATCCCTTCATTTATATTCAGAAATATTCACAATATAACCTAGCATTTTATTTGTTTTTTAATCGCTTCCGCACATTGCTTAGATGATAAAAATGTTGTGTCAACACATTAAAGATAGCTTGCCTTAATGCTAGAAGTATCAAAAATAAGGGAAGTGAGTTGGAGTTGTATGTAGCAGAGCATAATTATGATATTATAGCAATAATGGAAACCTGGCTAAATAATAAAGATGGGGATGAGTGTAACATAGAGGCATACACATTTTTTAGGAAGGATAGACAGAACAGAAATGGAGGTGGGGTTGCTGTTTATGCCAAACAGGGTTTAAATGTAAGTCATCTTCAGTTGGATGATGAGCCCCATCTTAGTGAGGACATGTGGCTTCGCCTGAAAAATATTAGGGAAGGAGGTCTTATTTTAGGAGTGTGTTATAGACCACCCAATTCAGACAGTAATTTCAACACACATCTTTTTAGTTTTTAGAAGTAATTAGTGGACTGTTTTTTAACACAGCATGTTAAAGCACCAACACGGGGTGAAGCCTGTCGGGATTTAATATTTTGTAATAATTAGGATAGAAATGAGGGTGTAGAGGTGATTGAACCACTAGGGTCAAGTGATCATAATATAATACAATTCTCAGTATTTTGTAAGAGTGCAGATGCAAAGACTAAAATTGTTAAGTTGAACTTTGGTAGGGCTAATTTTGAGCAGATGCAACAATGTCTAAGTAGGTTACACTGGAATAAAATTTTAAGTGTGGAGACGGTTGAGGAGCATTGGAACAGGTTTAAAAATGTTTTACATGTAATGCAGGACAGATACATACCTAAATTTGGAAGTAATAGGAAACTAAAAAAAAAAACCTCTACGATGGATTAATAAAGATTTAAGAAAGAAGTTGCAAAGGAAAAAAATTGCTTTATAAGGCATATAAGACTAATGACTGAAAAGTGAATTGTAAAGCATATGAGAACATGAGGGCAACCATTAAGAAGGATATCAGGGAGGCTAAAAGACAGTTGGAGAGGAATATAGCAGATAAGGCGAAAGAAGACCCCAAGAGATTCTTTCAGTATTTTAGTAGTAAAAGAACAGTTAAGGAGGAGGTCAAGTTCATCAGGAATAGTAAAGGGAATTAAAAGATACAGACAATGAAATAGCAGATGCCCTAAACTTACATTTTTCTGAGGTGTTTACAAGTGAGCAAGTGGATAACCTCTCAGAGGTAAACGTGACTACTAAGGAGGTACTGAGGGATTTGGAAATTGTAGAGGGAGAAGTGCTGCTCAGATTAAATAAGATGAAATCAAACAAATCACCAGGCCCAGATAATATTTATCCTTGTGTTCTTAAGGAGGCTAGTGAGTACATATATAAACCCTTGACACATATTTTTAGGAAGTCACTGTGCACTGGAGAGATTCCAAAGGACTGGAAAATGGCAAATATCATCCCATTATATAAAAAGGGTGACAGGGCAGATCCAAGCAACTATAGGCCAGTAAGCAACATGCATCACAGGAAAATTAATGGAAGGAATTATTAAGGATAAGATTGAGCAACACATGGCAAGGACAGGAGTTATTCTGAACAGTCAGCATGGGTTCAGAAGAGGGAGGTCATGTTTTACTAACATGTTGGAATTCTATGAGGAGGCAACAAAAGGATACGATCAAAGTGGAGCTTATGATATTATTTATCTGGACTTTCAGAAAGCATTTGATAAGGTGCCACATGAGAGGTTGGGCATCAAATTAAAAGAAGTGGGAGTTCAGGGTGATGTTTTTAGATGGGTGCAGAATTGGCTCAGACACAGGAAGCAGAGGGTGATGGTGCGAGGAACCTCATCAGAACTGGCCGATGTTAAGAGTGGTGTTCCACAGGGGTCAGTGCTAGGGCCACTACTATTTTTAATATATATAAATGATTTAGATAGGAATATAAGTAACAAGCTGGTTAAGTTTGCAGATGATACCAAGATAGGTGGATTAGCAGATAATTTGGAATCCGTTATATCATTACAGAAGGACTTGGATAGCATACAGGCTTGGGCAGATTTGTGGCAGATGAAATTTAATGTCAGTAAATGTAAAGTATTACACATAGGAAGTAAAAATATTAGGTTTGAATACACAATGGGCGGTCGGAAAATCGAGAGTACACCTTATGAGAAGGATTTAGGAGTCATAGTGGACTCTGAGCTATCAACTTCTCTACAGTGTTCAGAAGCCATTAAGAAGGCTAACAGAATGTTAGGTTATATAGCACGATCTGTGGAGTACAAGTCCAAGGAGGTTCTGCTCAACCTTTATAATGCACTGGTGAGGCCTCATCTTGAGTACTGTGTGCAGTTTTGGTCTCCAGGCTACAAAAAGGACATAGCAGCACTAGAAAAGGTCCAGAGAAGAGCGACTAGGCTGATTCCAGGGCTACAGGGGTTGAATTATGAGGAAAGATTAAAAGAGCTGAGCCTATACAGTTTAAGCAAAAGAAGATTAAGAGATGACATGATTGAAATGTTTAAAATAATGAAAGGAATTAGTACAGTGGATCGAGATTATTTTAAAATGAGTTCATCAAGAACACGGGAACACAGTTGTAAACTTGTTAAGGTTAAATTTCACACAAAAATTAGGAAGTTTTTCTTTACACAAAGAACGATAGACACTTGGAATAAGCTACCAAGTAGTGTGGTAGACAGTAAGACATTAGGGACTTTCAAAACTCGACTTGATGTTTTCTTGGAGGAAACAAGTGGATAGGACTGGCGAGCTTTGTTGGACTGAATGGCCTGTTCTCATTTAGAGTGTCCTAACATAAACCCCTGATTCCTTTTCAGAGGTTGCTTCTGGTAGGACAGTGTTTTCCATCTTGTATTTATGATTAACAGTTGTGTTGCCCACTCGTAGAAATTTGCACTTTTCTACATTAAACTGCAATTAATCTTGCAGTCTTGCAGTACTGTACATAAAAACAAAAGTCATGTGTTTTCTTCTGTCTAATCTGTGTGGCACTTTATTCCCTTATCATAATATGAAAAATTTCAATATTGCCAATGAAATAATGAAACACAAATAAAGGGTTCCTATTTGTTTTTTTTGGTGGCAAACGTTTTTCAGTATTATACACAAGCAGCGCTGGTCTGTAAATTTATATATGCTACCACCATTAATTGCTTTACAAGCATCTTAAAAATGTTAGATTTCAGTCATCTAAATACATTTTGAGCGGATTTTTGTTACTGATTAAATATATTTTATATTCTGTTTTCTGAACGCATTTACTTCTTTCCATATAAAACAGTGAATATAGATTTAGAGTACTGAGTGGCAGAGCTTACTTCAGGGTGATTTGAAATGTAACATTTAAAAGACAAACAGTCTGCTCCAGAAATAAAAGGGAAAAACAAACCTGCAGTCCCTTAATAACAAGGAAGTTTTTACAGGCAAAAATATTGCTAACTGAGTGACAGACATTATAAAAGATGTCAGAATTTGAGAATTTATCAAAAAAAAAAATGGCCAAAAAACTGTGGTCAGCATGCTCTAATCAATAGGAATCATTAAAGTCCACGCAAAAGTCAGAAGCAAAAACTTCTTAAATTATCTTCATTGCTCAAGGCAATTTTGTAAGCTATTGCTTTACCATAATTATTTTTAAAGTTTAGAAAAAAGAGGAATTCATTTTCTCATGGAAGGTTGTTTTTATTAAAACAAATTCAGTCACTGACCTTAAATAAATGGGACCATGCTTCATACAAACGGGACACTCTCCATTGTGACACGTGTCAGCTGTTCTAACTTTAACAAGGGCTGGAATTATACTGAGCTGGCACTTTTCAATTATTTGACAAGGAGTTTATCAGACTTATTGTTTTGAGGATTATATTTTTTAATTTAATTCATTTTAATTAATTTTATATTCAGTTGTTTGATCTATACTAATAAAAGGCAAAGCCCTCACTGACTCACTTACTCACTCACTCACTCATTTACTCACTCACTCATTCACTCACTCACTCACTCACTCACTCATCACTAATTCTCCAACTTCCCGTGTAGGTAGAAGGCTGAATTTTGGCAGGCTCATTCCTTACAGCTTACTTACAAAAGTTGGGCAGGTTTCATTTCGAAATTCTACGCGTAATAGTCATAACTGGAAGCTATTTTTCTACATATACTGTAATGGAGTTGAGCTCAAAGTCGTAGGGGGCGTAGTTTCGTGTGACATCATCACGCCTCTTACGTAATCACGCAGTACGTAGAAAACCAGGAAGAGCACCAAAAACCGCTGAAGAAAACATACATTATATAATTAAGAAGGCAGCGAAACAATTAGAAGCGAGCGAGTGACATATAAAACCATATTCAGTGGCTCACGTGAACTGACGCAGTGCGCAGACAAAAAGCAACAGTTCCAAAGAGTGCTGAACAAAAACCGAATTACACTGCTACGCTCAAATAGACAAACCGCACGCCATGGAGCAATAGTAGAGGCATCGCCTCTAGCGCCGACGTCCGAGGTTCGATTCCCGAGAGGGGATGCACTAAGTATGTACGCGCGCTTCTCGATTCATTTTAGCCTCGCATCCCCTTGGTTTGAGATGTATGAAAAAATATGCGGTTAACGCACAAAGACAGATCACCAATTGAAGCTTTATGAATAATGGATACTTTATTCGCCATCAATGAGTGTTTTGGTAAAGCCATACTCAGTGTATTCATTAGATGAACGTTAAAAAAGTAAGAGCGAGGGGAGGGTAACTTATTGAGGCACGCAGGCAAAACCACAACAGCACGATGGCTCGATGTACTGTAGTGCGCGTCAACTCGATCTGAATTGCGCGATCACATTTGAAAAAATATATCTTTTCAAGTTCTGTTCTGTTCTGAGGTCATTTTATATATTATTGTTATTAATGGCCTGGGGATATGAAGCGCTGGTAACACAATAAACTACATGTCCCATAATGCTGCGCTTCAGCTGCCTTGCCGAACACTTACCGCGTTAATCAAGTCTAGCTTATGATGCTGCAAGTTATTGCGAAGCTAGCCCACACGATGCCGAAGAGAAAAAGTTGATTCTGAACATAGAGCCTTTAAAAACCGATGGGAGGCTGAGTATATGTTTGCTGACATTGCCGGTAAACCCGTGTGTCTTATTTGTGGAGCTAATGTGGCTGTAATTACAGAATTTAATCTAAGACGGCACTATGAAACAAAACATCAAGATAACTTGAAACTCCTGAATGCAATGCACAAGATACAGAAAGCAGAAGAGTTAAAGAAGAATCTGACACTTCAGCAGACATTTTTACCCGTGCAAAATCACAAAGTGATTTCAAGTGAAGCTACTTTTATCGGAGACACAAATGCACCAGTGCAACTTGCCCCACTTTCCCTGTTGCCAAGTAATGTTGAACTAAGTCGGCACTGCGGTGTTCCCAAATACGCACTTTGCTGATAAACTGAGCGCACTGCGCACTGAGTTCACACGGCACTTTAGTGACTTTGAAGAACAAAAAAAGAATTTTGAGTTGTTTCGCAACCCCCATTTGCCGTTGATGTGGAAACTGCACCTGTGCAGATTCAGATGGAGGTGATTGAGCTGCAGTGTAATGGCACACTGAAGGCAAAGTACGATACTGCACGGCCCGCACAGTTTATTCACTCCATTCCCGCAAAAATGCTCCATCTCCGTCTACATGCGGCTTGAACCTTGTGCATGTTTGGTAGCACATATCTGTGTGAGAAGCTCTTCTCAGTGATAAAGACTAACAAAACAGCACACAGGAGTCGCCTCACTGATGAGCACCTGCAGTCCATCCTGAGAATCTCCACAACACAGAACCTCACACCAAACATAAACGAACTTGTTGCCAAAAAAGATGCCAGGCGTCCAGCTCTGATAAAATGACATATGAGCAAAGACAACTGAATGATTTGATTTGTTATTGCTGAAAAGAACACATTTTATTTATATTTCCAGGTTTTGTTATGCAGCATGTTCATATTTGAATTTGTATAATTTTGACAGGATACAGTATATTTTTATGGAGAGCAAAATCTTTTGGGATATTTCAAATTTGTTTATTTTTTATATACTGTAAAATTACATAAGAGTAAACAAATTTGAATGTTTGTTCTTTTAACATTTACTTTATTTCTAACTTGTATAAATTAGACAGGATATATTTTTATGGAGAGCAAAATATTATAATACAATAATACAATACAGTTTATTTTTGTACTGTATAGCCCAAAATCACACAAGAAGAGCCGCAATGGGCTTTAACAGGCCCTGCCTTTTGACAGCCCCCCAGCCTTGACTCTCTGAGAAGACAAGGAAAAACTCCCAATAAAAACCTTGTAGGGAAAAATGGAAGAAACCTCGGGAAAGGCAGTTCAAAGAGAGACCCTTTCCAGGTAGGTTGGGCGTGCAGTGGGTGTCAAAAGTAGGGGTCAATACAATACAATACACAGAACAGAACAATTCCTTAATACAGCATAATAATAAAAATTTTAGAAGTACGGTTTAACAGTAGATGATATGACATAATTAGGTTTGGATATTTTTAGAATCCTGGAGACCTCATCCATCTAGCTGCCTCCCCATTTGGCCATGCCATGGCTGAAACGTTGCTCCGATGAAAGGACCCCTCTTTCCCATGATTCCTGTGATCCTCCATCAGGGATAACTTTACCATAGGCAGGCAAACAACTTGGCAGGTGGGCCGTGGCACCAATTGCCACATTTGGGTACCGAGAAAAGAAACAGAATAGGTGAGGGTTAGTATTCAAATATAATTATCATGTTACTTATGTTTTAGTGCTAATGACTAACAACAGAGATGCAGTCTGTACAGTTAATCAGCAGCTCTAGTCAGGATATGCTAAACAGAAGTAGTGAGTCTTCAACCGGGATTTAAAGGCTGAGACTGAAGGGGCATCTCTTATGGAAGCAGGAAGACCATTCCACAATTTAGGGGCCCTGTAACTAAAAGCTCGACCTCCCACTGTTATTTTATTAATCCTTGGAATCCTAAGCAGACTGGCATCTTGAGATCTTAATGTGCGCTCAGGTTTGTAAGTCATGATAAGTTCAGACAAGTAAGCCGGACCTTGGCCATTTAATGCTGTATATGTTAAAAGGAGGATTTTGAAATCTGCCCTAAACTTAACTGGGAGCCAGTGTAAAGATTTAAGAACTGGAGTTATGTGTTCATATTTTCTTGTTCTTGTAATAATTCTTGCAGCCGTATTTTGGATTAACTGGAGGCTGTATAGAGAACAGTTTGAACAGCCAGTGAACACCGCATTGCAGTAGTCAATCCTACTAGAGATAAATGCATGAATTAATTTCTCACAATCCTGTTTATTTAGAAAGCGCCTTAATTTCCTAACATTTTTAAGATGGAAAAAACATGTTTTGGACGACTTTGTAATATGTGCTTTAAATGACATGCTAGAATCAAAGATAACTCCTAAATTGCGGGCTGATTCAGTAAAATTAATTGGGATTCCAACTGAGTTAAATGACGACAAAATATTGCTGTGATCAGCGTCATTCCCTCCAACAATTAACATCTCTGTTTTATCTGTTATAAGTTATTTAAGGTTTGAGTTGATTTATTCCGGAATAATATTCTGTCGACTAAATAAAAATTCCTTCTATTTAAAATTTAAATAGAACTTGAACAGATACGATAGTTCATAATATCCACTTGCACGTAAGAGCGGGAGTCATCCGTTTTAACAAGCAGCGTATTGCACTGATACGAAATACCCTGCCCATTTAATTATTTAGGAATGGATAAATAAATTAAGATTTTGTACAAATAATGTTTTTCATTTTTCTTCCTTCATGGATTCTGGCACCCCCAGCAACAGTTGCTCGCACCCCAAAGACTGTATATATGTATATATATATATACAGTATATATATATATATATATATATATATATATATATACATATTGTATGTATATATATATATATATGTGTGTGTGTATGTGTATATGTATATATGTAGATATGTATGTATATATATGTTTATATATATGTGTGTGTATATATGTATGTATGTATATATATATATGTTTATATGTGTGAGTGTATATATATATATATATATATATATATATATACATATATATATATATACTGTATATTTATGACAGAAACATTCATCACTCACAACAGTGACAAAACAATTACATTGACAATCATGTTACGTTATTTTCAAAATGTTTCCTTTTCTTTTTCATTGCTTCTTTAACACACTACTTCTCCGCTGCGAAGCGCGGGTATTTTGCTAGTATATTATAAATACAAAATAAGAATGTATTAATACAGGTAATAAAGATTTAACATCAAAGCTAATGAAAATGGAAGTATCTCTTTTTGGTAAACGCGTTGTGAGGACATGCTCTTTTGTTCAAGGTTAATTTTCCCAGATAATAATGAAGCATTTTCCATGATCATCGGTAATGGATACTGCACTGCAATAACAGTTGCATTACTTATTATCAATCATTAGCAAACAAATTACAGTATATTATATGAAATATAATTTATATAAATTTTTTTCTTCTAGGAGCAGCTTGGTAGTACATGTTTATTGTTAGTGTCTCCAAACTCCAGGAGACTTAACTTGAATTTTCATTATGTAATGTGAATGCTTGCCACGTATCAAGTATCAGGAGGATTGTATGATCGGAGAATTAAGGCGAAAGTTAAAGGTAAGGTTTTTAAGACAGTGGTAAGACCATTAATGATTTAAGGAGCTTAGTCCTGAAAAGTCAACGGAGTGCAGGAGAAGGTAGATGTGGCAGAAATGAGAATGTTAAGATGGATGTTTGGAGTTATAAAAATGACAAAATAAAAAATGTGACAATCAGAGGTACAACAAAAGTGGAAGAGCTATCTAAGAAAGTACAGGAAAGTAGGATGAAGTGGTATGGACATGTGATAAAGAGAGAGAGGGAATATGTGGACTAAGTAGTAAAGGTAATGGAAGTACAGTAGAATAGAAAGCAAGAGAAGCCAAAGCAGAGGTGGATAGATAAAGTAAAAGAAGATCTGAAAGGAAAGGGCTTAAATGGCGAGGAGGTGCAGGACTGAGCTGTATGGAGAAGGCTGAATAAGGATATCATCCCGGAAAAGATGAAGAGGAAGAATAATGCTTGTCCTGTGTCTGTGTTGGTTTTTAATGTTGCATTATCTTGATTTCCAAATGAATTAAACGATTTGGTTAATGAGAAAAAGACCTTATTATCTACCAGGGTTGTAAATGTAAATTATTATTACGTCATAATGTTGCAATGTAATTTGATGGTAAACACATACCACATTTTTAAAGAGAAAAAAAAGCAGAACATATGCTAGGGTAGCCATATTTTCAGAAGCTGATAATTTGGGGCAAAATAAAACCCCAAAAAAACAGTGGAATCACAGATTTCAACAACACTGATGTGTTTGCCGTAAGATACCAGTTTCTTTGGTGTTTGCTGAGAAGAAGTAAACATAGATGCATCTGTGGCGATGTCACTGTTTCTACTTTGGGTTGTGTAAGAGGCTGTATCACATTTAAATTACTGCCCTGTGCAACATAAAAGGCACATTAAGCACACGAGTTTGACAATGTACATGTGCTATCTGGGAAGGAAAGAATCTGTAGGCTTAAACATAAGTTCAGCAGCTCAGTATGTCCAAAAATGACTGTGTTTCATGTTTATCAGCTATGCAAGTAAGAAAACAGCTGTACTCGGAACTTGAAAAAGTAACTATAACCAGTATCTCTGAACATACTGTCGCTCATCTTGAATGTAGTATAGATGCTTCAGTACCTAATTTTAACATAAATACCATTAATGTTACCTTTGAGATAACAAATAAGTATCAGTAAAAAAAAATACAAAATTCAAACAATAATGAAAGAATTAAAAAGTACACAGAGAAAAACTCTGAGGTTCTGTACAATTGCTAGTGAGACCTCTGAGCATTTCTAGAAAGGGCAATGATTTATGTATTAAAGACCCCTAATATCAAAGCCTAATATAAGTCACCAAAATAAACAAAATCAGTTTTTGGCAAAAGCTACTGGTAATAGAATCATATTTAATGTGAGGCTTACGAAAATAATAAAATATGGTTTCTATTCAGATATGACGTTTAGGCCTACTGTATATTTCAGCCATGTTAAACAGTATGTTTTGAAACTGATTATAATCACTTTTGCAAGGCAGTTTCATTTACAGAAAACTGACAAAGCCAGAGAAGGCTTTGATCTGAAATTGTTAACCGTTACAGTGAGAACACAATAGATTTCTAATGTTTCTGTATTTACACCCATATTATAATTCAAATGAAAATTATGTCTCAAGATCAAGGACAACCCACTTTGGTTGCTGAGCAGTGGGATTTAAAATAATTGCAGCTGCATATTTATTATAATGTAATACATACATTTTCAAAGAACAAGTGGATTAAATATTTCAAATGATTTATTGCTCCAGAACAATTCAACAAAGGTGGTATATATTTAAATTTTACTAATGAAGCCCAATATTTTACTTCAATTTTCCATAATAAATGGTAAAAAGATGAGTATTCAATCTACTATAGTTAAAAAGACTTAAAAGGCTATTAAAAATATTGCTTTAACACAATTAGCAAAAGAAGCAAGTAACCAAACCTTTAACACATTTATTATCTGAAATAAGTCAAATTTCAACAAATCAAATGGTAAATATCTAAGCCTGTTTACCCAACGTCAACAATGAAACCTGTCATGTTCTTTGTAAGTTTACATTTTGCTTCCCACAAACACCCCTGTAAGGTCCTGCTATTTGGTAAAGACTTTCAAAAAATGCTCAGAATGAAGTAGCTGGTCGTAGAGATACACAAATACAAGGAAGGTTACCAAACCTGACATGTTATTTATTGGACATGCAGAGGATTTTCAACAAGTCCTGGAGTTTAGTGCAGCTCTGTTACAGCATTCAGAAAAAGTGACATTTCTGCCACACTCTTAACATTTTATTGATCCCTCTAAAGTTAGGGTTTGTTAGGTAACTACTGCTATACCAAGTGAGACTCTGGATAATTTACAGAAGTCAATGGATACAATCAAAAATGAAGTTCATTAATAATTTCCGGGGCTTTTCACAAAGGTGCTCTGTATAGAGGACTAGAAGAAGATGTTCTGCCTTATTTCTCTGAAAGAAACTTGCAACCAGTGAAATAAATTTTGCAAGACTAACAGATGTAAAATGTGATAAAAGGGTAAGCTACTGTGTATAAAATGTAAAGAGAAACAATTATCATAAGAATACATTCTGCCAGCAATAATATATTACATTTTAAAATATTGAAAGTGGTCAACTTTAAAAAAAAAATTAAATTAAAAAAATATCTTCAAGCTTTTTAGCATCCCTAAAGAAGGATATAGACAAAATTTTCATTTGGCTGGATATAACATATAGATATTAATATAAATAAAAGTAAACAACTAAATATGTGGAACAAAGGTATTAAATATTAATACAAAGAAGTAAGAAGCTCAAAAGTGTGAATTATGACAAGGATTTGGGAATCCTAGTTGCTGTAATTCTTCTTTGCCCTCAACTACAAAGAAGTGATGGAACAGGCCATTAGGAAGTGCTGTTAAGTACAAGCCGGGAGAGTTTAGGCTTAAGCTGCCTAATGCCTAATATGGCCACATTGGGAATAGTGTGTGCAATTTGTTGTCACTATACCTCAAGAAAGCAATAAATACACAAGAAAAATGGCTAGTAGCCTTGTTTGAGGATTACATGTTTTGAGCTAGAAGGGAACATTAAAGAAGTAGATTTTTTTTTACCTTAAGTAAACAGAGATTAAGTTAAGACAAGATGGGAATATTTAAATTTAGGAAAGTGGTACCTGTATATATGGGGCCAATTTAAAACTGTGGATTAGCCTTAAACCTAAAACACACACTTTTCGGTTGCAGGAGGAAATTACAATACCTGAAGGAAACCCGACACAGACAGGTGCAAGAGGAAAAAGTACAAACAGGTTTCTGGATTCATTAAGTAACATCACCAATGTTAATAATATACATATAATAAACTAAAGTAAAAAAATAAATTAAGTACTAAAAAGAAAAGCCTGAACAAATAACATAATTTGTGATATAAAACATACACACAAACTCTCTTGAGCAGCTGGACAGAGAAAGAAGGGGCAGAACGTTAGGTTAAGTTAAATGTGCTTGTCAATTCAGTTTTCTGAAATGTTAAACCTTGTTAAAATCTATTTTTTTGAAAGTAATTATAAATATTTAATTAATTTTTTTAAAGTTTTAACACTAGACTTGCTAACTCTCTATTATGTTTAAAAATAATGTTCTCTAATGGGTAGTTATCAAAGATAGGTTCAGTTTATGGGATGGGAATTGTTCTGGAAAATATTTCCTTCATTACACTTATCTATAAGCTTTTTTAAAAACACTTTCAATTAGAGAAAATAAGTGGCATATATACAGTACATATATATATAAAATTTGTACCAATAACTTGATACTCCAATAGCACTAAACAGTGGAAATGGAAATCGACTTGTGCAAACAGCAGTTACAGCCCCACCATTAAAAATTAATTATTCAGCAGTATATTTATGGTGGAATCCTTAAAGTGTTTGAGCACACCTATCACAAACTCTCATTTCAATCACAAAGAAGGTTCTGCAGCAGATGTATTTTTTACACCAGTTAAAGTAATTACATTTCCTAGTCCATCCTAGTGCAATTCTAGTGCAAGCCATAATTGAAAGTGTGATCATATTCTCCATTGTTGTGTGGTTTGGTTCAGCAATGGTCCACTCCATAAATAAATTACAGCATGTTGCTGTGTCTGCTGAGAAAATAATTGGCCGTGCTCTTCCATCTGTTGCAGGCCTGTATGCATCCAATGTCATGAGCCATGTCAAAAGGATCTCTACTGACTCATCGCACCAAGGTTATCACTTGTTCCAAAAACTCTCCTCTAGTTAACAAATTAGATCAATTAAAGCTAAAACTAATAGAAACCTAAACAGTTTAGCCCTTGCAAACTAGTAATTTAGTCTTTCTTCCTTGCTTATTCATGTGTTTTCTCAAATACTGTATGAAATTATGATTGTGTGTGTCTATGTATAGCATGTGTACATATATGTGTGTGCATGTACATACACTCTATTAACACACACATACTTTCACTTGCACAACATTTGCAGATCTCCTTTATTATTTGCACTATCCTACAATGGTTTATAATGTATCTTGTTAACTTCTGTTATTTACGTTATTTGTGTGTGAATCTGTGTTCTGTTATAAGCAGTTATAAAGCTAAATTTCTGTACACTAAGTACTGTCAAATAAATGTAATATTGATTTTAATTCTTTATCTAAGGGTCTGTCTTTAAAGTTAACAGCCAACTCTAAAATTATAATAAGAAAGGCAAGTAAAGTACTGAATATATAAATGAAATGCTAACATAAATGTAAAGAATCCATCAAACCATGGACAGATACCAGGTCCATGGTACCCTAGGCCTGACAAGGCACCAGCCTAACCAAATTTCAAAGTATGCTTTCATTTATAGGATATAAAACACAGTGTAATAGTTCATTATACCAATTGAATCACCTCTGTACTTGCTAAAGATGCATGGATGTTGTGGTACTAGGTTTTTACAGTGTGTAATGAACAATGTTTTATACTCACAAGCAAGGTTATTATAGTTAACGAAAACTAAAATCAAAAGTGAAACTATTAATAAAAAAACATTTTTGCAAACTGAAATAAGATAATTAACAAAACTGAAATGGAAAACTAAAACTAAACAAAACTATGAAGGTAGCTGAAAGGACTAACTGAAATAAAATGAATATTTACAAAAATATTTTTCATTTTCGTAACAACTGGACTTACGCAAGGGCTAAGTTGAGATTAACCCGAAATTAATCAAAATATATTTTAAAGAATTTCATATTTGGTTTTTGAAAAAATATTTCTGCTATTAGTCTTTAACCCATGTAACTTTTAACTCTAAAACAGAAAGTCATCCACCATGAACCGCCCGCATATACAGTATACAGCACATCCAGTGAATGGCGACTGGTGATGGAGGGCGAAGCTGAATACGGGCACGTAAAGCATGTGACAAAGAAAGTGATTTACAGTGTGATAATAATGGCAGTTCTTCAGGAGCTGATAATGACAGCATGATAAATTCTGGTCCAAGTATTAGTGAAGCATACCAAGGTGATGATTTTGTTTTGAATGTGCTTTGCAAATTTCAAAACTTCCATTCACTGCATCTCCAGGGCTCAAGAAAGGAGTCTAGAATACTGATAATCCCTTACAGAATTTCAGTCTGTCCATAAATGAAGGCATTGAGTACAAAATACAGTATGTACACAGCAATTAATTCAGTAGCACACACTAAACTAAATTCCAGGCTGCGTGAGTTGGATGTCCGTTATGATGAGCTGCATTTCTTTGAATTACTTCTTGATATATAAGAAGTGCAAACGCCTGAAGTCAGAATGTGCTGGTTAACAAAATCTTTACCTTATGGGCAGAAAAATTGTGAGTGAGAAATGTTTCAGTTTATTTCTCAGTTGTCTGGATTTTGTTGACAGTAATTCACCTGCCACTTCACACAGGAGAAATCCTTTTTGAAAATAAAACAGTCAATATACAAGATCAGCATATTGTTGCTAAACAATCACTTTTGCTTTAAAAAGGTCATTTAACAACAAATCAATACAAACCTTATACAATTCCTGAGCTGGCAATGTCTCTACTGAACTACAGGTCGGTAGGCAAAGAGAGTCTGCCAACTACTGAAAAACTAAACCTACTGATGTGTTTTTGTAATTATTCTGTATTTATTAATTTAACTTTTTTAGTTTTACATTCACAGCTCAAAATACATGATATTGTGAAAATAATCTGGTGGTAGTTTTAAAATATTTTATTTGTTATTTATATTTTTTATATTTATATTTATGTATATTTTAGAATTTATATTTTAAATGTTTTAAAATGTGTCTCCCTCTTTTCAATCTTTCTTTCTCTAACAAAATGGAAATGTCATATTCTTTTTGTTCTTAACATCAGCCATGTCATACATATTGCATATAATGTTTTTGCAATAGGTTGGAACCCTGTCCAGGGATTTTTCCCATCTTACATCCAAAGCTGCTTAGAGAAGGCTTCAGGATTACTGTGATCCTGTTCTGGATAAATGATTTTAGAAAGGGTATATATTGCTCCTAATCTCAGATGCTGTTTCTATTGTTTCGTAGCTGTCCATACTCCTATTACCTGCTCTTACTCAAGTCTCACTACCCCTAACCTTGACACAATAGAATCTATTTTCTGATTTTTGATATCTTTTCAGGCCTGCAGGTGGCATAATTCTGTCTATAAATTGTATGTGTCTGAGATAGACTCAGACATCATCTATGACTGGTAGAATATAACGAAGAACAGTATGGGAGATTTTTAATACAATATTGAAGGCATTAATTATAAGCACATTGTTTTGGAGCAGGATATGTTGTGTGCTGTAGACATTTAGGGCAAAAAACTCTCAAAACTTAAAATTCATCTACATTTCATTACAAATTGGCCCATTCTGGGCAAGAAAAGGAAAAGAAGAATGTGCCAACAGTCAACACACATTTATTCAGCACAAATGAAAATATTTTTAAAAATGATAAAATTGTATAAAATTATTCATATTCTATATCTGTATTTGATTATGCTTGTTTTTATCAGGCAAAACAAAACCACATAGTAAACCATGTAGTGCTGTAAGCTTCCAATAGCATTAAACTTATAAAAATATTATATCCAAACCCATTAAGTGTACAGTTCTGTCTGACTGTGACACAAAACTAAACTCCAAAAATGAAAGGAGCATTTTGGAAAAAAAATCATGTTGGATATTTCTACTGATATGGACTGGTTAATGTGTTAGGAACGAAAGGATGCCAAATGTGAAAATTATCAACCTACAGAGGGCTGAATTCAAAGAGACCCAGAAAACCAAAGTGAAAAAATTATGCAGCAGACTAGTCCATTTTGCCAAAATTTCATTTCAGCAACTGAAAATTGTACTCAGTAGTTTTTATGGCCCCTATGTGCTTGTATGCATGCCTGACAATGTCAGGGCATACTCCTAATGAAACAACGGATGGTGTCCTGGGGGATCTCTTCCCAGATCTGGACCAGGGCATCACTGAGCTCCTGGACCATCTGAGGTGCAACTTGGCGGCGTCGGATGGACCGAAACATAATGTTTTAGTGGTTTCTATTAGTATTAGGTCATGTAAGTGTGGGGGCCTGTCAATGGTGTTAATTCCTTCATTTTTCAGGAACTGCCTACATACTCTCACCACATGAGGCTGGGCATTGTCATGCACCAGGAGGAACCCAGGACCCAATGCTCCAGCATAGGATCTGACAATGGGTCCAAGGATTTCATCCTGATACCTAATGGCAGTCAATGTGCCGTTGTCTTGCCTGTAGAGGTCTGTTCGTCCCTTCATGGATATGCCTCCCCAGACCATTACTGACCCACCAGCAAACCGGTAATGCTGAACGGTGTTACAGGCGGCATAACGTTTTCCATGGCATCTCCAGTCTCTTTGACATCTGTTATATGTGCTCAGGGTGAACCTGCTCTCATGTGTGAAAAGTAAAGGGAGCAAGTGGTGGACCTGCCAATTCTGGTATTCTATGGCAAATACCAATTGAGCTCCACAGTACCGGGCAATGAGCACAAGGCCCACTAGAAGACATCTGGCCCTCAGGCCACCCTTGTGAAGTCTGTTTCTGATTGTTTGGTCAGAGACATTCACACCAGTGGCCTGATGGAGATCATTTTGTAGGGCTCTGGCAGTGCTCATCCTGTTCCTCCTTGCCCAAAGCAGCAGATACCGATCCTTCTGATGGGTTAAGAACCCTCTACGGCCCTGTCCAGCTCTCCTACGGTAACTGCCTGTTTCCTGGAATCTCCTCCATGCCCTTGAGACTGTGCTGGGAGACACAGCAAACCTTCTGGCAATGGCATGTATTGATGTGCCATCCTGGAGAAGTTGGACTACCTGTTCAACCTCTGTAGGGTCCAGGTATTGCCTCATGCTACCAGTAGTGACACTGAATATAGCTAAATGTAAAACTTGTGAAAAAACAGTCACCAAAGCAGCTGAAACTGATTAACAATCCCCTCAGCTACTTAACTGACCAGATCAGTATGCCAGAAGTTTCATTGACTTGATGCTATACTCTGATTTAAAAGTGTTCCCTTAATTTTTTTCAGCAGTTTATATAAAAATAAAATAGAGATGTATTTGTGAAATAAAACCTAAATTAAAACTAAAAATACACTGTGAAGGAAAACTAAAACTAATCTGAATTGCCAAGAAAGATCAGAAATAATATAGGAATAAAAACTAATGTGCAAAGGCAAAACTGTAATATCCTTGCTCACAAACTGCATTCTAAGCAGGTGGCAATGGGCTGCACCTGAGCAATTCTGTAGAGACACAGACAATGAAATTATCGTTATCACTATTATCTCTAGCTAATATACTAAATGACCCATCCAGAACAGGCAAACACCTCTCAACAGGGCTAAAAACAAAACAGAATTTATAGCGAAAGAATGGGGCCAAAGTCCTAACAACCACAAGTGGGATCAGAGACTCTTGAGTTAACTCTTGCCTCAATCAGGGGATGATATTAGTGCTGAGTCAGCAGCAGTATGAGCTGGCATTTTACACTGACTTAAAAGCAGGACCATATTTTAATTAAATAATGAAGGAACAGTTGATAAGACTTTGCTGTGCTAAATTATAAAAAAAACTAAAATTGATCTATTGACAAGCCCATACATTACTCAGGTATCAAACATCTTTTAACCAGAGTTCACACTCAATAATCACATACAAACACTTTGTTTAAATTTGATTTCTGATGATTCAGAAATGCACGGTCTATATGATAATATTACATACCACACAACCCATAGCATTCTGGAAAGGGTCACCATGGCAGCTACTAAAGCAATCACTTTAAAATGACAGTGCCAATAGCTAAAACAATATGGGATTGTGGAAAAATGTTAACATTTCTTCAAATTAACTCTGAACATATATGTATGCATACCCCAAAACTCCAACACAGAACACAGAAAAGTTAAAGAAAAACATTCATCATAATAGCATTCCATATTCAAAAGAAGAGAATCCTTTGGGTCAGTGTGGACAAGCATCATGCAATGCTACACTGGTGTTAGTAGTGAGATAAGTAGAAGACATAGGGTTCAGTTCAGCAAATTGCCAAGTGTAGTGGGCTTGATTAGATCGCTTAGATTGATAATGAAGAGTCTTGACGATGAAATCCTGAGACATCGATTGCAGCATCAGGTCAGGAAGGTCAACAGATCTATACCTTTGCAGCTCCACTAAAGGAGGTTTGCCTTCCCATTCATAACAAAGAAATTACAGCACAGAAGTACAGTGTTAAATAGCCCTTCCACAAGACATGGCAGCACAGCATTCAAACTTCCTACTGTGCCACCTAAAAGCTATATGTATCAATTTAAATGTATGCATATTTTAGGTTTTACTGCTTTTTTTGTTATTTCTGACTTATTATTGTGATAGACGGCTGGCAGCTCAACCCAGCCCGGACACCCACAGAGTGGAAGGATGGGAGAAGGCAACCTCTTTGGGACACTACTTCCCCTAAGACATTTGATGGCAGCTTCCCTGCAGTGTAGCAGGCACCATGGAACATGCAGTTTTATATCACAGCCCTGCTGGGTACCAGTGCTGCCAGAGGACGCTGCAAGAGAACCTGGTGAGTCATATCTTTCCCATAGCCTGGAAGTACGAAGTCACAAGGACGGAAGCCCCGAAGTACTTCTACGTTGATTAAAGAACATAAGATCTCCTTCTGACCCAGAAGTGCTAGCAAGTCACATGAGAGGAAGAACAGCATTTCCGGGTCAGGGACTATTTAATGGACTGCTGAAGACCCAGCAGGGGAGCCAGAGTCAGGTGGAGGTGGAAAAAGCTTGCTGGGAGGTGTGGAGGAGATAGAAAATGAGAATTGTGTGTATTATTACTTTCCTGTTATTTGTGGCTGTGGTGCTTAGGGGCACTATACAAGAAGAAAAGAATTAAAATACTTCTTGGTGCTTTTACCTGGTGTCCTGAGTCTGTTGGGTTTAAAGGGGCAACAGTGACCCCTAGCATTCACAGTATTGTTTATGTTTTTATGTTATTTCAGTTGATTTCATTATCCTTTATATTTGTTTTCTGTTCCTTATATGTGTCTACATTTCCCATGTATTGTGGGTGGAGCACCAAGAGATGGGGCCATCCTGTTATCAAGACTGCTGGGTCCTCCTTCTGGCGATTTATTCCAGTCAGATGTGAGACTGAGCAGATGAGTATTGTAGTTGTAGTTGCATGTTATTGTAAGTATTTTTTTTCTTTGGATTTTAATTTTTTTTCATTCTTTTTGTCTGCTTTGTTTTTTGGATTTTGTATATGTACTTTTTTGCTTAGGACTGCCTTTTAGGCAACTCCTTTTGTGCATCCTTTGCCTCTGTGGAGCTTTGCCTTGTACTTTTTTAATTTTGAAAAAATGAATACCGTATTTATGCATGTACTACACACACATTTTTTCCTGAAAATTAGCATTCGAAAATCACGAGGAAATGTAATTCTGTAATACTTCTTCTGCTTGGGCTCGCTCGCTCGCTCTCTCTCTCTCGCTTGCTTGCTCTCGCTCTCTCTCTTGCTCGCTCTCTCTCTTGCTCGCTTGCTTGCACACTCGCACTCTCTATTGCTTGCTTGCTCGCGCAATCGTGCTCTCTCTCTCACTTGCTTGCTCTCACACTCACGCTCTCGCTCTCGTTCACTTGCTCTCGCACTCACGCTCTCTCTCTCGCTCACTTGCTCTCGCACTCACGCTCTCTCTCTCGCTCACTTGCTCTCGCACTCGTGCTCTCTCTCTCTCTCGCTTGCTTGCTCGTGTACTCGCGCTCTCTCTTTCGCTCACTTGCTCGCATTCTCTCTTTCTCTCTCGCTTGCTTGCGCTCTCGCTCAATCGTGCTCTCTTTCTCTCTAAACGCTTCCTATACAATGACAACGCGCGTCATATACGGGGCGAAACGATTTTCATGATTTTCTTTGTAAAAATTTGGGTTCGCATCTTACAGGAGGGTGCGTGGTACATGAGTAAAAACAGTAATTCATTTACAAAGATTATTTGTTTGCCATTTTTTACAGTCACCCTTCTCTTTGTGGGGCTTTGTTGCCGATCATGAGACATGTAAGTTTATTTTTGAAGCTAAAATCCCTTTTGTGCCCTCATAGCCTGGATGTGGGATGAAGCCCATTGGTATGAAGTCTTTTCCAGGCAATCAAAGGAGTACCTGCCTGGACAGAGAAACCTTTTTGTTGAGCATTTGGAGGCTACACACCCTTCTGCTATTTCTGGGACTTCCAATCACAACTGCAGTACAATGCTCAATGCCCTAGCTGCTGTGCCCTTTGTCACCATCCAACCAATCACAGTGGAAAAGAAGACCACCCAACTGTTTAAAAGAGTTTGTGCACCATTGTCAGAAGCTGGAATTTGTTTCTGGGACAGCTGCGCTCTCAAGTGAAGAACAATGTAATGGAGCTGAATCTTGCATTAGCCTTGGGGATGACATCAGCACTGAGTCAGTAGCTGTTTGAGCTCTCATTTTATATTCAAAAGCATAGCACCAACACCAGCAGCAGTGTAGCCTATAAAAAGGGTGACCCGGCTACAGTCACATGATCACTAATTAGTGAAGCTAAAGTGAGTACAGTGAGCTATGTAAAAAAGTAAAACAGTGAGCAAGAATGCATTAGGTCAGTGCTGATAAGCACCGTACAGTACTACAATATATACAGAAAGGTCTTTTTTCGGTTACTATGAAATTAAAACATTTCTAACAATAGTATCATCGTTAGTAACATCACATTCATTTCAATGTACAGAAAGCACCACCACAGAATGTTTCAGAAAAAAAAAACAACAAAATAATTACTTGTGTAGGAACACATGCAGGGACAACCTTGAGGCAAATATGAAGGGACAATGGAGGGAGGCTTGGTTCCAGAAATTTAATCAGGTACACTTATGGGCAAACACATGGCATGCTGGGACTTGTAGTACTATAATGCCACCCAGCTGAGGTCTGTGGGTGCCACCGGAGACCAGTACTGGGAGTTGTGCCCCAGGCTTTAATAAACTTCTGATTGACGTGGAAGTACTTCCATCGGGCCATGCCCTGGCACCGGAAGTGCTCCCAGGTCCAAGATAGAAGGAGCCGCTCAACCCCATATGAGAAGTCGGAGACGGGAGGAAGAGGAGTTTGAAGAAGGAGAGAGAAGGAAGAGAAATCCTGATGGTTATTTGTGATTGTCTTTATGAAGAAAGGTTTTATGACTGTGTGTGTCAGTAGTGCAATGGGGTTTGGGGCTCTGTGGTGCCCCATATCTTCCACACATTACAATTTATTAAAATTATTAAAAACCTATATGAACAGCAACTATAAAAATGAATCCATGTTAAAATAATGAATGTTCAGTAATTTATGAAAATGCTAAGACCAATAGCATCCTCTCTAACAGTGTAATACACAGTAGATCAAATAGATGTTAAGTGTAATGTAACATTACCACCAATGTAAGATCAGCACAAAAAATTTGTATGACAGGCACTACCTTGTTATCAGCAATGGCTACTGGTATGAACAGGAGTCAGTGTGCAATGATGTTGGTGGGGTGAAAGCTGCTTCTCTTGTGTCTTTATTGTTTATAGTACTTTGAAGTTTCCTTGAATTTAAATGTCACAGGATCATTAACATGTATGCTGCAGAGGAATATTCACTGTGATTAAATCTGTTAAAAATTATTTAGGAAAAATGGAAGGTCTCATGGAGGATGTTCCAATTATCCATATTTGGAATATATATTATTAGGGTTATCACTGCAAATATAATATGCTAGACATAAACACTTTATGTAAAAGAAACATACCTAGCAATGCCCCAAACATAATCATTTGAGAATTGTAGTTCTCACAGATGAGTGGGTTATTGTTAAAGTGAAAGCCATAAATAAGCCATTTCTGAATTATAACAAGAGTAATCATATGGTATAATAAATCATATTAACATTTAAAGATATATCTCAAAATGCATTTTAAAATATCTTGAAATACATTTTAAGATACAGTATTTTAAAATGAAACACAGCATACCAAATACATACAGAATAGTGAATACATTAAGAATGATTTGCAATAATTATGTAGATTTATTCTGAAAGAAGGTAAAAAACAAGTCTCTTGATGCACAACTGTGCATAAGAAGCTGGCCTAGATGACTTGAGTAAACAAAACAGCTTTAAAGAATAGTCTCTGCATCCTATCTGAAATAATATCTATCTATCTATCTATCTATCTATCTATCTATCTATCTATATCAGCTGAAAGGTATGCAGCAAAACACTGGGTTTCTAGACTTTTTTCAGTTTTTATCACTGTGGAAATAAACTTTACACATTTTTATTTTCCTTCTGCAGATGCATACTGAAATAGACTTTCACTAACTCTATCTATCTAATAAAGGTTTTCATTTCTGTCTATCTTTATTTACTTATTTTTGTTACATCATCAAGCATTCTGGGGTCCATTTTATTTGCTTATCTGCCTAGACCATTAATCTTTCTTTATCCCTAAAATGTCAGATAGCACTTCTCAGTTCTAAGCTTTCCTCATTTTAGCCTAAAGATGTAAGAAGTCTCCTTATTCTCAGCTGACAGTTAATGCTGACATTGCTGGAATGTCACTTTTCATCCTACCAAAGATAGCTAGCTAAGACCGTCAATTAAGCTTTTGTATGATGAGAACTTTTGGGATTTGTTTTTGAAAAGGTGAATGCCATCAGTCTAAGATTAAATTTAAATTAGCAAACAGAAGAAGAATGGTGGTTAAAAAAATATTGAATATATAAGAGTTAACATACAGACTGGGATGTACATCAAAGATATGAGCTTTAAGGCCAAAAATGCAGGCTAGAAAATCACAAGCCAAATATGTAAGGAGGAAGTAGGAAAACCAAAGAAAACAGAACAAAGAAAGGAGGATTTTAACAATATTAATAATAATAATAATAGTAATAATATCATTGTCATCATTATCATCATTATCATGATATATTTACAGTACATAGCACATTCCATAAATTCAGCTTTACAAACAAAAACAAAGTATCAATTCCCATTATTTATATAAACATAAAAACATAGTAAGATCCATTGAAGTAACAAAAATAGAAGAAATAGTATAAAAATAAATAAAAAGTACAAAAATAATGTATACCAAATAACTGAAAAGTTGCTCAAAGGTATATGTGTGTGTATATATATATATATATATGATCATCAAAATTAAAAGAAATAAACATTTGAAATACATCAGTCTGTGTGTGATGAATGAATCTAATATACAAGTTTCACTTTTTGAATGGAATTACTGAAATGAATCAACTTTGTCATGATATTCTAATTTTATGACCGGCACCTGTATATATATATATATATATTAGTGTTAGGCAACAATTAAAATTATCGTGATTAACTGCAGACAATCACAACAATCACATTGTTATGCTGATGAACTCAAAATTAGTGTATTTTTATAAACGATCTAATTGGTGATAAAAATAGATTTTATTGCACTAAGTGAAACATGGCTTAGCTCAGACGGCGCGCTGTTTTAATCAATCTGCCTCCGGATTACAGCTTTACTTAGACCGCCAGGGAAAAAGGGAGGCGGTTTGGCAAACATTTACTCGAGCCGGTTAAAATGTAAAGATGTCAGTTTTGGTAAGTTCAAGTCCTTTGAGTATCTCGCCGTTGTTATTCATGGAGATTCTCAAGTTCTAGTATTATCCGTGTATAGACCTCCAAAATTCAACGTCTTTTTTTGAGGAATTCTCTGACTTAATGCAATTTTAATTACTAACTATGACACACTCCTAATAGTTGGTGACTTTAATTTTCATATAGATAATCAGCATGATCTAAAAGTAAAAGAATTTATGAACCTCCTGGATTCTTTTGATTTGAGACAGCTCGTAAATCAGCCTACACATAAAGCAGGTCATACGTTAGACTTAGTGATTACTAAAGGACTGAAAGTTGATATAAAACAGATCATTGATATTGGTCTATCAGACCATTTTCTTCTACTTTTTAATATAGAAATAATGATAAAAAACACCCATGAGAAGCATATTGTTAAAAAACGCTTCTTTGACTCAGCAGCAGCTTTAAAACTTACAAACATTTTAAGCAATCAGTCCGTTTATAGTGCCAAATAATAGCGAGGACAATGTAAATAGTAAGGTGGAAAGATTTAATACTAAAGTGAGAGCTGCTGTTGACATAGTTGCACCTGAAAAGACAGTGAAAAAATCTTCTAGCATTGTTATACCATGGAAGACCCAAAGAGTGTCTGATTTAAAGAGAACATGCCGCAGAGCTGAGCGTCAATGGAGGAAGACTAAACTTACTATCCACCATGAAATATTAAAAGTCAAAATAACAGAATACAATAACACTGTCCGTCTTGAGAGAGGCTGCTATTTCTCCAAGATTATAAATAACAATGCTAGTAATCCCAGAGTCTTAATTTAGTGCCTGCCCATATAAGGCCATCCGTCAGCGGCAATCCAATAGCAAACTGCCACGGGTAAATATTCACGGGTGAAGGACTGTGCTTATGGAGAGGAAGATGAGATGGTCAGGGTGGTGTTTGACACAAACTCAGCGAAACTGCCAGAGAAAGTTTTAAGTGCCAGGACTAAGGTAACATTAAATAAAGCTATGGACATAGCACGAGATGGCACCAGCACAGCTGGGAACCTTCGATGCAAGTACACCGAGTGGCTCACGTGAACTGATGCAGTGCACAGATAAAAGCAACAGTTCCAAAGAGCTGAACAAAACCGAATTACACAATTGAAAAGGCAGCAAAAATATGAAGCGTCTGATAAGCATATTCATAAATGCAGCTACTGTGGAAACAAAGCACACGGTGGAAAAAGTCAATGTCCGCTAAAGGAAGACAGCGTAAAAAAAACCCGTGCATGCAGTTTGTCACATCACAGATAAAAAGGAAGACGAGCTGTTTATTGATGCAGTAAGGAACTAATCGATGAATGAAACCTCTTATCTTTACAACGATTGACAAACACAATGTAACTTGAACACATCGTACAAATACGAGCCTGATTGAAAGAAATAATGATAATCAAATCCTTGATGACAGCAACATTCAATAACACTCACAAAACAATTACTGTATATTGACAATCATGTTACGTTATTTTTAAAATGTTCCCTTTTCTTTTTCATAACTTCTACTTCTCCACTGCGATACATGGGTATATATATATAAATGTATATCTATAGCCCGATCTACAATACATACTTTAGCATAGACAAGCGGTGGCGCAATTGTAGAGTCTTTAGCCTCTAACGCCGACATTAGGTTCGATTCGAGAGGGATGTACTGACTATGTCGCGCTACCGATTCATTTTACCTTCCCATCTCCTTGGTTTGGGGCGTATGAAAAATATTAGGTTAACGAGAATCATGTTACGTTTATTTTAAAATTTTCCCTTTCTTAGCACAAGCACAGTTGAGAAGCTTCGATGCATGTACTCCATAACGCGTTAAAAAATAACGCATTTAATCACACTTTCAATTCCAAGCAAACGGGAACTTTTGTCAATGCATGATTTCCTGGTACATCCATTACACTGATGCACACATCACAGCTACAAAAATGTTAGAGTCGGAATAAAGCGCGTTCCTACGACTGATCATTTCGACTACCCGAGCGAAGCCTTGATAAAAAGCATGGTTTTGTGCACACTGAAAAGCAAGCAAAATTAGATGCATTACAGAAAGCGGACTTTGTGGCTCTTACTGGGGATCATTGGACTTCCGTGACCGTTAGTAATTCTAAATACATCTAATTACAAAATGTTCAATGATCACACTGTTTTAGCCTAATGTACAAAATAATTTTGGCTAATGTTACTCAGAGTTTAAAGAGTAAGCTGGTCAAATTACCTTTTATGTTTCTGACTTATTTTTTTAAGAAGAAAAACTGCACTTTATGGTGAAATTTTGGTTATTATTATTTAAAGACAATACTATTCTGAAAATGTACTTAAAGTACTTAAACTACCACTTTATTTTTAAGTCTGCCCAATTTTAACCAGGGATGATATTTTTGTTTCTGTTTTGAATTCAAATGCAGTTTAAAAGCTTTTTTCAGAAATTAAAACAGCTTCAGTTTACAATATTCATGTCCATGTCTATTATTTGATTCTGTCGCCCACTAAAACCGTTTTAAATAAAAAAAAAAAACATTTGCGTTTTGGGGCAAATTTACGTGCGATTACATACGATTAATCAAGATTAATTCTTACACAGCCTCTAATTAATTGGATTAATTTTTTAATCGAGTCCCACCTAATATATATATGTAGATATTGTATATATATGTATATGTATATATATGTATGTGTGTATATGTATATATATATAACTGTATATATATGTGTATAAATGTGTATATATATATATATATGTTTATATGTATATATATGTTTATATATGTGTCTGTGTGTGTGTGTATATATATATATATATATATATATATATGCCAGCAACACTCATGACAATTACAAAACAATTACATTGTCAATCATGTTACGTTATTATTAAAATGTTTCCTTTTCTTTTTACTTCTCGCTGCCAATCGCAGCTATTTTGCTATATATATATATATATATATATATATATATATATATATAAATAGATAGATATGACAACAACACTCATATCAATGACAAAACAATTACATTAACAATCATCTTACGTTATTTTTAAAATGTTTGCTTTTCTTTTCATAACTTCTTTAACACACTACTTCTCCGCTGCGCGCTGGTATTCTACTAGTATATATATATATATATATATATATATATATATATATATATATATATATATATATATATATATATATTGTAATGGATGTGACCATTTATCGGCCAATACCCCTAAAGCCAGGTGGAGCCCTCCTTGCAGCGTGGAGGTCCCCAGAAGACCAGCAGGGCATCATGGACAATGGAGTTTTTATGCAAAGCCCTGCTGGATGCCGTGGGGGCCACAGGAGGGAGCTGCAGGGAGGACCGAGGGCTTCTTCGTGCCCTGTGACCCGGAGGTTCGTCACAGGAAGAGCGATGGTTGAAGAAAGGGACTATTTACCCTGACCCAGAAGGAAAAAGGACTTGTGGACTGTTGGGCAGAAACACTTCCGGGTCAGGAGATATAAAAGGACTGTGGGAGCTCCCAGACGGCGAGCTGAGCTGGGTGGAAGGGTGGCAACGTGTCTGGGAGCTGGAGGATTGGTTTATTGTTTATTATTGAGTATTTGTGAATTATATGAGTATTGTGGAGAAGAGTGTGCTTTGTGCACTGTGGGAGAAAAATAAAGTCAACTTGAGGACTTTTACCTGGTGTCTGGAGTCGTGGACAGGGGTTCAAGGGAGCGAGAGCGCCCCCTATCGTTCACAATATATAATCATCAAAATTAAAAGAAATAAACATTTGAAATACATCAGTCTGTGTGTGATGAATGAATCTAATATACAAGTTTCACTTTTTGAATGGAATTACTGAAATGAATCAACTTTGTCATGATATTCTAATTTTATGACCGGCACCTGTATATATATATATATATATATATATATATATATATATATATATATATATATAAATATATATATATATATATATATATATATATATATATATATAATATATATATATATATATATATATTAGTGTTAGGCAACAATTAAAATTATCGTGATTAACTGCAGACAATCACAACAATCACATTGTTATGTTGATGAACTCAAAAGTAGTGTATTTTTATAAACAATCTAATTGGTGATAAAAAATAGATTTTATTGCACTAAGTGAAACGTGGCTTAACTCAGACGGCGCAGCTGTTTTAATCGAATCTGCGCCTCCGGATTACAGTTTTACTCATGCAGACCGCCAGGGAAAAGGGGAGGCGGTTGGCAAACATTTACTCGAGCCGGTTAAAATGTAAAGATGTCAGTTTTGGTAAGTTCAAGTCCTTTGAGTATCTCACCGTTGTTATTCATGGAGATTCTCAAGTTCTAGTATTATCCGTGTATAGACCTCCAAATATCAACGCTCTTTTTGAGGAATTCTCTGACTTAATGTCAATTTTAATTACTAACTATGACACACTCCTAATAGTTGGCGACTTTAATTTTCATATAGATAATCAGTGTGATCTAAAAGTAAAAGAATTTATGAACCTCCTGGATTCTTTTGATTTGAGACAACTCATAAATCAGCCTACACATAAAGCAGGTCATACGTTAGACTTAGTGATTACTAAAGGACTGAAAGTTGATATAAAACAGATCATTGATATTGGTCTATCAGACCATTTTCTTCTACTTTTAATATAGAAATAATGATAAAAACACTCATGAGAAGCATATTGTTAAAAAACTCTTCTTTGACTCAGCAGCAGCTTTAAAACTTACAAACATTTTAAGCAATCAGTCCGTTTATAGTGCCAGCTATAATAGCGAGGATAATGTAAATAGTAAGGTGGAAAGATTTAATTCTAAAGTGAGAGCTGCTGTTGACATAGTTGCACCTGAAAAGACAGTGAAAAAATCTTCTAGCATTGTTATACCATGGAAGACCCAAAGAGTGTCTGATTTAAAGAGAACATGCCGTAGAGCTGAGCGTCAATGGAGGAAGACTAAACTTACTATCCACCATGAAATATTAAAAGTCAAAATAACAGAATACAATAACACTGTCCGTCTTGAGAGACGCTGCTATTTCTCAAGATTATAAATAACAATGCTAGTAATCCCAGAGTCTTATTTTCTACAATTGATCACCTACTAAACCCAGGTAACTCAAAGGAATGCCTCCTAAGTACTTCCAGTGAAACCTGTGAGGCTATGCTGTATTTTTCAATCAAAAAATTAATGATATTAGAAATAACATAGTATATCCCTCCAACACTAAGGATCCTCCTAAACCCCAGCATCCTGTTATAAACAAATTAAACTCTTTCACTAGGATAGATTTACCTGATTTACAAAAATAATCTCTCAATTAAAACCTCCACCTGTCCTTGACCCATACCAACAAGGTTTTTCAAAGAAGTATCAGGCGTGCTAATTGATAATGTTCTTGACATAGTAAATTCGTCATTAGATACGGGGTCTTCCCAGACTGTCTTAAGACTGCTGTAGTTAAACCCCTTCTTAAGAAACATAATCTTGACCCTCGCTCTTGAAAATTTTAGACCCATCTCTAACCTGCCTTCTTAAGTAAAGTTCTGAGAAGGCAGTCATTATGCAGTTAAATGACCACCTCAATAAACATGCTATTCTTGATAAATTTCAGTCAGGTTTTAGAACAAATCACAGCACAGAAACTGCACTCGTTAAAGTAGTAAATGACTTGCGGTAAATGCAGACAGAGGCCATTTATCTGTTCTCATCCTCTTAGATCTGAGTGCTGCATTTGACACCATTGATCATAATATTCTTAGAAATCGCCTTAGTCAATGGGTGGGCCTCTCTGGCAGTGTCTTAAATTGGTTTGAATCCTACCTGACAGGGAGAAAATTTTTGTTAGTTGTGGTAATTACAACTCAAGACACATGATATCCAATATGGTGTTCCACAAGGCTCTATCCTGGGTCCGCTGTTATTCTCAATCTACATGCTTCCGTTAGGTCAGATTATCTCAGGGCACAACGTGAGCTACCACAGCTATGCTGATGACACACAGCTGTACTTATCAATAGCACCTGATGACCCGATTCTATTGATTCACTAACACAATGTCTGACTTGTATCTCAGAATGGATGAATAGTAACTTTCTCAAGTTAAATAAAGAGAAAACTGAAATCTTAGTGATTAGCAATTAGAAATCAACTGGATACATTAGGATTAAAAGTCAAGACGGAGGTAAAAAGTTTAGGGGTAATTGTTGACTGTAATCTGAATTTTAAATCACATATTAATCAGATCATTAGGACAGCATTTTTCACTTAAGAAACATAAGTAAAGTTAGACCTCTTATATCACTGAAAGATGCTGAGAAATTAGTTCACGCTTTGTTTTCAGTCGACTAGATTACTGTAACGCACTCCTCTCAGGACTACCCAAAAAGATATAAATCGTTTGCAACTAGTGCAGAATGCAGCTGCTAGAATCCTAACTAGGAAAAGAAAATCGAACACATTACTCCAGTTTTGATGTCACTACACTGGTTACCTGTGTCTTTCAGAATTGACTTTAAAATTCAGAATTATGGTTTATAAAGCCTTAAATAATCTCGCCCCATCTTATATATCGGAATGTCTGACACCTTATATTCCAAATCGTAACCTTAGATCCTCAAATGAGTGTCTCCTTAGAATTCCAAGAACAAAACTTAAAAGAAGTGGTGAGGCGGCCTTCTGCTGCTATGCACCTAAAATCTGGAATAGCCTGCCAATAGGAATTCGCCAGGCTGATACAGTAGAGCACTTTAAAACACTGCTGAAAACACATTACTTTAACATGGCCTTTTTATAACTTCAATTTAACTTAATTTAACTTAATCCTGATACTCTGTATGTTCAATTTCCTCATAATATCTACTCATGGTGGCTCTAAAATCCGTACTGACCCCTAATCTCTTTTTCTGTTTCTTCTTCCGGTTTCTTTGTGGTGGTGGCCTGTGCCACCTTCACCTACTCAAAGCTTCATGATGCTCCAACAATGATGGATGGATTAAAAGGCAGAACTCTACGTGACCATCATCATCAAGCCCTTCCGTGAGAACCCTAAATCCAAAGAGGACTGTTTCATTTATGTTAGGTAGAATGCCCAGAGGGGACTGGGTGGTCTCATGGTCTGGAATCCCTACAGATTTTATTTTTTCTCCAGCCGTCTGGAGTTTTTGTTTTTTCTGTCCCCTGGCCATTGGACCTTACTCTTATTCTATGTTAATTAATGTTGATCTATTTTGTTTTTTTATTTTGTCTTTTATTTGATCTATTTTGTTTTCTTATCGTGTCTTTTATTTTTCTATTCTTTATTATTTAAAGCACTTTGAGCTACTGTTTGTATGAAAATGTGCTATAGAAATAAATGTTGTTGTTGTTGTATTTGGTTTGCAAACACTTTAAACAAATAAGGTGGTTTTAACAGCAGTATTCCCTTTACATAGTAGCAGTTAAAATAATTCTTGTAAATCTCACTTTAAACATTAATGTAATCGAATCAAATATAAAACCAAAACTATTTGTCACTGCCAGAGCATTAATGTTTTATCTAGTTTGTTATCGAAAAACAAGTTACTCTCACAGTCAAGAGCCACCATCATAACATTATAGCAGGCACCTTCCAAGTAATAGCAAGTTAACATTTCTAAACCTGTTTTCTTTTTTATCTGAACAGACAGCAGCAGAAACATTTTCTTTTATCAGGGAGCAGCATAAACAGTCTATGTTCAGTAGCAACTCTTTGAGGGCCAATATTTTTTTCCAAAAAACTCAATTGAAAAAGAAATAGTTTCACACATAAATCAACATAAAATGTCTGTTGCTGCCTGTTTTGTCTACTGTCTGTGCCTGTTTGCAGCAGCAGCGGCTCAATGGCCAGCAGGAATGCATGGTTGGCTGGCTGCCTGGCTGTCTTTATGAGAGAGATGCATGGGGGTGGCACTTGCAGTGAGATGTAATACGGTTTATGCCTCCTGTCATCATAAGTGGCTGTCCTCTCAGGCGAATGTTGCCATAGGTGCATCAGCTACACAAACGTGTTCAGAACCACAATCAGCTGGGGATGGATCAACTGATGCTGGTACCTCACTTTCATTTTCGATCTACATCTCCAGACCACTTACATCAACATCCGACAAATCAGAGTCCGATTCAGCGATAATACAAAAAAAGTTTTACTTTGAGCCTTCACTTTAGTATCTCTCCACATGCCATTTTTGAAGCTGTTTGCTCTTCGCTACTCATGCATGTGCAGGGAATCAAGGTCAAATCAACAAAGCTAACTTTCCTTCTAGCAAAAGCGTATCACTGATTTCTATCGATCGCTAGAGAGACTGACGCTTTCAAAATAATAATAATAATAACAAAAACTGCATTAAAATAATGGTCAGCGTTAATTAATTAATGCATTAATGCGATAATAATGCATTAACTTGCCCAGCCCTAATATATATATATATATAGGTATATGTATAACATATATCTCTATATATACAAGGGTGGTCCAGATCTAATTATGCAACTCTTAATGGAATGCAGGAAAACAATAACAATTTTGGGTGATTGGCGCTACCAGTCCGGTCAAACATTTTGTTCATTTGGGAGATCATGTTCTTATGCACTGCAGGCAGTATAAATTCCTCCAACATCCTGTGCTGCACGTTGTTATAGCGTAATGAAAATTGCATAATTAGATCTGGACCACCCTATATAAAATCCAGCATCTGTCTGTCTGTCTTTATGTCTCTCCACTTTTCATGAGAGAACTACTTTACTGATTTAGATCGGTAGTTTTATATAATTTTCTTGAACATTCCAGTTGATTTTGTGACCGCTCTCATTGAGCTAAGTATCACAGCAAGAGAGACACAGCCGGCCGAGGATAGGGGGGCTTGGCCTTCCTCACTCACACGCCAGCCTTGGGACGTATATTACATCTGCTTAGCTACTGAACGAAAGAACTACTTAACGGACTTAGATCATTTTTTTCTTGAATTTGTTTGAACATTCCAGTTGATTTTGCAACTCATCACACTAAGAATCATAGTTCGCTTGCAGGAGGAATATATTTGCGCTAATCAGAGGCTGCGGGCCGAGGGGAGGGGGAAGTGTGATGGCAGAGGAGGGGAGTTGTTCTACTTGTGCATTTTGGAGTGTACATTGCCTCCGCTTAGCTAGTGATACCTTTTTGTTTATTGAATTTTAAAGTTTAGCCTGTTTCACTACCACATGGTAGCCGCCGGGAACAGCTAGTAAATAATATATACAGTATGAAATATAATATATATAATATTTATATATATATATATATATATATATATATATATATATATATATATATATATATATATATATATATAATGATAATTAATTTATTTTTAACACTATCTACACTATAGCTATGACCAAGCAGCATTGGAGGAGAAACTACCACCCTGCCCCACCTGTTCTACAGTTACATTATCGAAGTTACTCTCAGGGCCCAACATTAGTCTCCATTTCTATCTTTCTTACGTACTCTCCTGGCGTTTTCAACCAGCAAAATCGCTCTTCAGAGAAGTATACTTTGGGTTTGGCGTTTTAGTGTGGACAGGTGAAAATTCTGCTTTTCAAAAATGCAGACTCTAATCGCGCTCTGATGTGTTTGTGCTTGTTATGCTGCCTTTCCCTGATTGGACAGACAGATATTGTGAAGGTTTATTACTTAAACTTGATCTGTTCAGTATGGCAGGGCACATTATGCAAGAACATTATTAACAAAGCGCTTAATGAAGTGGACTGGTGTAGGATGCCATTGAGCTCACAAGAATGAAGGATGGATGTGAAAGAATGATACCAAGCAAAAAAACAAAGATACAGAAACACCAAAGCATTTCTTTCTTTTTTTAGTTCTTCCTTTATTCTCTCTTTTGAGCTGGTTTTACAGATGGCATTTGGTAGAACAAATGTTGTAGGACTGTCTTGGTTGACATGCTTCTGCAACATCGCATGGACATCAGGGACAGTGCCTCTGGATTGGCAGACCGGGGTGGTGGTCCCCCTCTTTAAGAAGGGGGACCGGAGGGTGTGTTCCAATTACAGAGGGATCACACTCCTCAGCCTCCCTGGAAAAGTCATTCTGGGGTCCTGGAAAGGAGGGTCCATCAGACAGTCAAACCTTGGATTCAGGAGGAACAGTGTGATTTTGCCTCCTGGATGCGGAACTATAGACCAGCTCTGCACCCTTGGCAGGGACCTGGAGGGTGCATGGGAGTTTGCCCAACCAGTCTACATGTGTTTTGTGGACTTGGAAAAGGTGTTCCACCATGTCCCTCGGGGAATCCTGTGGGGGGTGCTTCGAGAGTATGGGGTACCGGATCCCCTGATAAGGGCTATTCAGTCCCTGTACAACCAGTATCAGAGCTTGGTCCGCATTGCCGGCAGTAAGTCGAACCTGTTTCCGGTAATAGTTGGACTCCACCAGGGCTATCCTTTGTCACCGATTCTGTTCATAACTTTTATGGACAGAATTTCTAGGCGCAGCCAGTGCGTTGAGGGGGTCCAGTTTGGTGCGCTTAGGATTGGGTCACTGATTTTTTGCAGATGATGTTGTCCTGTTTGCTTCATCAGGCTGTGATCTTCAGCTCTCTCTGGATTGGTTCACAGCTAAGTGTGAAGCAGCTGGGATGGGAATACGTACCTCCAAATCCAAGACCATGGTCCTCAGCCAGAAAAGGGTGGAGTGCCCTCTCAGGGTTGGGAGAGAGATCCTGCCCCAAGTGGAGGAGTTCAAGTATCTCGGGGTCTTGTTCACAAGTGAGGGAAGAATGGAACAGGAGATCGACAGGCTGCTCGGTGTGGCGTCCGCAGTGATGTGGGCGCTGCATCAGTCTGTCGTGGTGAAAAAGGAGCTGAGCCGTAAGGCAAAGCTCTCAATTTACCAGTCAATCTACGTTCCTACCCTCAACTATGAGCTGTGGGTAGTGACCGAAAGAATGAGATCACAAATACAAGCAGCTGAAACAAGTTTCCTCCGCAGGGTGTCTGGGCTTTCCCTTAAAGATAGGGTGAGAAGCTCAGCCTCATTGAGAGGAGTCAGATGAGGTGGCTGGGGCATCTGATTAGGATGCCTCCTGGACTGCCTCCCTGGTGAGGTGTTCCGGGCACATCTAACTGGGAGGAGGCCCCGGGAAAGACCCAGGATACGCTGGAGGGACTATGTGTCTCGGCTGGCCTGGGAACACTTCGGGATTCCCCTGGAAGAGCTAGAAGAAGTGGCCGGGGAGAGGGAAGTCTGCGCATCTCTGCTCAAGCTGCTGCCCCCGCGTATCCGATCTCGGATATGCGGAAAAGGATGGATAGATGGCATTTGGTAGAACACGTGTTATGAAGATTTAGCCCTTATGACGAGGTACAAAGTGTTATTAAATATATACTTAACATATTTCATGTTAATATAGGTAATATGACACTGACAAATTTACCAAGTCTCCCCCCAGTCACTCCTGAGACCAAAAAGTTTGAAAAGATTTATGATATCATGTGAAGCACCATGTAAAAGGTATTTCCTTCTTCCTCAACGATGATCCCTATCTCTGTCAAATTTCGAACATTGTCTTCTAGCATATAGATTGAGTGTAAAATGTGGAGAGTTTGAAATGTGTTATAATTTGTACTTAAATAGTTCTTTACACTTCAAGAAAATGTTTGCTGTTCACCATTAAATGTTTAGAATGATTTATTATTATTTTTATGTTATTAAAGGTGGAATCTTATTGAAGGCAAAGTGGAGTATTTCTGCAAAAGTATTTTTTTCTTATTCATGTCTCTAGGCAGAAGAAATAAGCGAAGCATTAAATTTTATGAATGAATATCAATTGGACTCATCAGACAAACATACATAGGAGTCTCTAAATCTGCCAACAAGGTTTACAGAAATGTTGAAAATAATTTATTAAGAAAATGCATACCCACAAAAAGTACATGTTGATTTTCATTAAATAGTCTCTAACAACAGCCTTTAATAGAAACAAAATTATAGCTGAAAAGTTTAACAGACTTCTCCATTTGCCCAAACCCACAAATCAGCTTCATCTGCTCTTTAACAGCATGCTGTGCAAATGTAGGAGCCATGGACCGATAGGCTACCCACACAAACTGTGTGAAACCATCTTGTGCAGATATCACAGACAATCTGTTAGATATGAAAAATATGAAAGATAGGGATTTTGACTGACTTTCTATAATATTTAAAAAATAAAGCATTTGCATACTTCACATTAATTTTAGTAATTCATGTAGGAATTTGTTGGTTAGAAAATAAATATCTTAAATGAGAAAAACAGCATTGTCAAATTTCTAGACTTTGTTTGATTTACCCAGTTAACTTCTGTGCTGGAATTTTCCTCCATTTGTCCTTTTTATCATGTGGCATACTTTACTTCGATCATCTTTATAATTCACTATATACATACTGTATTTGACATGGCCACTTGCTATTTAATGGTATTTAAACATTTGCTATTTAAACAATAAATGATACAAAAAACAAACAGACCATATTATGTACAGCATGTAATTGTGTTTCTTGCTTTGGGTAGAGCACTCATCAAGGTGAATAACTTTTTTCAAGAGAATAGAATTAGAACCTTGCACTGCCCCTTAGCGAAGGATGTGCTCTAGTATTGATTTCTGTTCAAGCCCTGATTGTTAAACATCACAGATTTCAAGGTTTGATTAACACTTTTGCCAGGGAGACGGGAGAAACTGAATTGGATACAAAACCTGCAATTCACTGCAACCCCTTCAAGATTTATTTATTTTTATACCGTGAAGACGCTATTAGAGTCCAGTACATGCTGATAGTTTTGAATGCACATAAAGTACAACAGAATTAAATTTTCGCAGAGCTCTGAATTTTTTGCTTTCGCCATTCAAGGATTTTTCCACCTAATGTAAGACTGCATTTTGAATGAAAATGTAGTAGTGTGGACATAGATTCCTTAATGAAATTGCAGCTTTCTGATGATGATTGAATGAGTGTATAACAGGTAAATAAAGCTTGTTTAAAAGTGTGTTACTCTTTTTAGAGTCACTTAGCAGGTCTTGTTTTGATACCCTGTGCCGACCCAACCTACCCAGCATAATCAGTGATAATTAGGGACTGTGGTTACTCACAAATGAGCGTTCAATAGAGTCTATTTGCGAGCGATCTACAATCCTGCAAATGCCACTGCAGTGTGACTGCACGTCAACGATGTACCTGTTAAGAACAAAGAAGAGGAAACGGAAGGGGGAATTAAAGGATCAAGATAAACAGGTTTTAATGTTTTTCAGTTTTAGCAGTAATGTAATTTAATTTGTTTTGACGTCTAAATAGATGTAGAACAAAGGTGAAATGAAAAGTGCTTGCTTAGAGCTGCTCTGGATAGGGAATGCTTGCACATTATAGTGTAATCTGGAGATGGTAACAACATTCTGTTATCAACATTACATGTCAAGTTACAAAACACAACAGCCAGATAGTGGTTTATGTAATTTACAGAAATGTTACTTAATAGTGGTTTCTTGAACTTCCCTACTAATTGGACAGTAGTAATGTTGTTTAAAGTCCATGATAGCAATGATGGTATGATGATGACGCCATATAAAGCTCAGCCTGAGGGAAGTTGAAAGGAGAGCTGCAAAAAAAAAAAAAGATAAAGATGAAAACATTTTTCAGTAGTTAGCCTTGTAAAACATAGCATGTCTAGTTGTCACTGTACTATTATTACTGAGAAAATGAGCCAAAAGCAGTACTTTTCTGATGATGTGTTTGTTATGTTTAATCTGAAACTGTTTTAATAAATCCTCCGGTGGCACTTTTAAAATATTTGGGAAAAGCATTTGATGAAACTATTCTAACAAAGGACAGACATGTACCTTTGTTAATCATGTACAATAAACTGAATTGATTACAGATGGACTCCAAACAAGGTGTAGAAAGAAACATCTTGATGGTAATCAAAGGAATGGGGTGCATCTCAGTCAGATTTCAAGTGTCATAACAAAGAGACTGAATACTTATGTTGCAGTGATATTTCAGCTTTTTATTTTTAATAAGTTTGCAAAATTTATTAAAATGCTGTTTTTTCTTTGTCATTTTGGGAGTATTGAATGTTGTTTGACAAGGGAAAAAAAACAAATTTAGCATAAGGCTGCAATATAGCAAAATGTCAAAAAGTGATGTGATTTGAAAACGAATCCACTGTATGAATGTTGATGTTGAATGATGACAAGCAGCTACCTTTCTCTGTTAAAGCATATCTTTCTGAACATGTATTAGATGCAAAAATAGTCGGCAATATTCACATAGTCATTTTTTAAGTGTTACAATGAGCCAATGTGTCCAAAACAGTAATCTTGCTCTTTAAATAGATATCAGTTAAGAAAGCGCATCATTTGTAAATGTAGAAAAGAGTGTAGCTTAGCAACAAGGCACTCAGTTTTCTAATGGGGTGTGAGCAAGAGCAAGTGCATGGAGTGAAAACTGAAAAATTCACTTTAGGTTATAATCAAGTGACAAAATGAAATTGCCAAGAAATTAATCTAATGACTATGCTGGATTTGTTGAGCTTTAAAATGTATGAAATGTTTATTTTAAAAATCAAGATAAAAGGAAAAACATAGTACTCTTATATTGCAGTTTAATACATACTATGCCTGTACAGTGTGCAAAAATTATAGGCCAACCAGAGAAAAGTATATCTAAAGCTGGTTCTCTGGGTAGCATGCTTATTTGTTTATGAAAATACTATTTAAGATTAGAATAAGCACAAAAAATATTGATACAATAAAAAGTAATAAAAGAATGTCTATTGTATTTAAATAAATTGCTATTTTCTGTGGTCTCCTTTAAGAATTCAGAATGGACACAATTCATTTTGATATATAACTTTTTCAAGTATTCCTGTGACACATTCTTCCAAAATTCTTGCAACATTTTCCTGAACTCTTCTTTTGACTTTAGGTGTTTTTGTTCTGTTCTCTGTCAATGTAATCCCACACAGCTTCAATTACTATGTGCTGAGGTCTGGGATCTGATGTGGCCAATCAATGCTGTTAGTTTTCCATCTTCCATTTGTTTGTCCTAAGATGGAAACTGCCTTGTCAAAGGTAACTAAAAATGGTCAAAACTATTAGTAAAGAGAAGTTTCTTAACATAAACCACAGCTACAATATGATTTCTGTCACCAATGTGATTTCACAAAATATAATATAAAATGCATTTCATAACATGATAACAATTGTGTTTTTGGCATAAAAGTTCTGGTCAGGCTTCATGGAATTAGGAGAGAGAGAGAGAGAGAGAGAGAGAGAGAGATTATCAGAAGAGGTGAAGCCATTTTGAGAAATTGTGAGGATGTATGCGTGTGTGTTGGCATTTGTATGTGTTTGTTAATGAGAGGTACAGAAAAACTGGAAAATCTGTACACCAAAATAATCACATTTATCAGACTTGGGCCTTTGCTCATTTGTATGTAATTTACCTTCATAAATTACAATCATCTTGTAAATGTGTGTACATGAACACACCCTGAACCGCACCTGGTTGCCACCCTGAAACAACCCTACATGGACATGCTAATCAACCTCATTCATTTCTAATCAAAATGCTGCAGACCTTAATTGGCTGGTAGAGCAGCCTTCAGACACTGTTCCAGCATTTGAGGAATTCTACACTGTGCACTATATCTGACCATTCAAGGATATGCATGGCATTATAGCACCTCTTCTCTGCATTTTGGGTGTCAGGGAAAAAGGTGTAAGGCACCAACGTCTGAGTGGGTAGCCACTATCACCTGCCACACGAACTTTAGAACATTAGAACAATCTAGATGAGAACAGGCCATTCAGCTCAACAAAGCTCGCCAGTCCTATACATTTATTTCTTCCAAAAAAACATGAAGTCAAGTTTTGAAAGTCCCTAAAGTCTTACTGTATACCACACTACTTGGTAGCTTATTCCAAGTGGCTATTGGTCTTTGTGTAAAAAGAAAAACTTCCTAATGTTTTTGCCAAAACCCTTAACAAGTTTCTAGCTGTGTCCCCATGTTCTTGATGAACTCATTTTAAAATAAGCCTCGATCCACTGTACTAATTCCATTCATAATTTCAAACACTTCAGTCATGTCACCTCTTAATCTTCTTTTGCTTAAACTGAAAAAGCTATCTATCCACATAATTCATCCCCTCGAGCCCAGGAATCAACCTAGTCACTTTTCTTTTGACCTTTTCCTGCACTGCTATGTCCTTTCTGTAGCCTGGAGACCAACACTGCACATAAGTACTCCATGGCCTCACCCGTTCATTATAAAACTTGAGCATAACCTCCTTGGACTTGTACTCCACATATCATGCTATATAGCCTAACATTCTGATTGCCTTCTTAATGGCATCTGAACACTGTTGGGAAGTCGATAGCTTAAACTCCACTATGACACCTAAATACTTCTCATAAAGTGTAATCTTGATTTTTCAAACCGCCCATTGTGTGTTCAAACCTAATATTTTTACTTCCTATGTGCAATACTTTACATTTCCTGACATTAAATTTCATCTGCTACAAATCTGCCAAAGCCTGTATGCTATCCAAGTCCTTCTTTAATGGAATAACGGATTCCAAATTATCTCCTAATTCACCTATCTTGGTATCATCAGCAAACCTAACCAGCTTGTATTAGCTTAAATTCCTATCTAAATCATTTATATATGTTAAAAATAGCAGTGGCACTAGCACTGACCCCTGTGGAACAGGGGCCAATTCTGATAGGGTTCCTCGCACCATCATCCTCTGCTTCCTGTGTCTGAGCAAATTCTACACCCATCTAAAAACAACAACCTGGTCTCTCACTTCTTTTAGTTTGATGCCCAACCTCTCAATGATGGGATTGCTGTTACAATGAATAGTACAGGCATATGACAAACTGAGGGTTCAGTCAGTTATTTTTCCAACAAACCCAACATCATGTACAGCACCATCAGCAAGTTGTCTTCTAAAGCTACATTGCCTTAAAATAAATTAATCATCCTGTTGACCCAAGCCATATATCCACAATGTTTGTCAGTCTCATCTTGGCATTACAAAACTTAATTCTTACTAGGTGTTCTTATTTCAATATGAGTGCGGCCAAATGCTCCAAGTACATTAAGAAAACCAGACACTGCTGCAGGTTACCTTTTTAAGTTGTCAAAAGCACATTATGTTATATGTATGTACACCCATACTATACAAAAACTCAATGTAGCGTTTCGTCAGTTGGTTATTGGCTTCCAGCACATTGGTCATAAAGGAACTGAAGTTTGTTTGACATATTCCTGACCTGTCCGACACTTCCCTGAGAAGAGACAACATGTAGGCTTTATAAACTGATGAAAAACAAAAAAAGTTCTTTAGTGCAAAAATGATGCACTGGCCCTCTTAAAATGGAACTAAAATAAAGTTGAGTCTATACATCACAATTTTCATTAGTGAAGTAATATGTTTGTCACATCAATGCATATTATAATAACATTTTGGTGATATAAATTATATGCGTGAGTTATTTAGTTAGTTTGGTTGCATTTCCTTTTTCGATCAAGAGTGTCATCATTTCCTAGTTTCTCTGAAATGATGCAAACATATGGGTCAGAGTTTCTATAAACATACAAAAGTTCTCTCACTAAGTTTTCTCTTATAAATCATGTCTTTTGCATAGAAAGTTGTGTATACCCATAGGCAAGCTTTATAAATCTGAACAAGCTCCTCTGCTTTGACTTGGGTACATTGCTGCCTGTGGTCACAGAAAACATCTTGGCTTGGATTCGTCCTGAGAGTTGGGGAAAGTGAGTGCATATGGTGCTGCCTTTGACCACAATTTAGCCGTGTGTGGTAGATTAGCAACGTGAATTTTAAGGCAGTTGATAAGACAAATGAGAGTGGGTGGAACTGCGTGGAAGGAATTGTGGAAGACTGAAGTGGCAGAAGTAGTTTTGGAGGACATTTGAGGAGGGCAACAAGCTCCAGTAAACATTGTGTGAGGCAGTAAGGAAGAGAGATGGCATTTCACAACGTAGTAAGTAGGCCGCCAGCACCAGTGATGATAAAAGTTTAGCTGAATAATGGCATAAAAAAATCACACAAAATGAACTATCAACATATTGTCATTCAGTACAATCATCAAAAGACAGTAATAAATGATCTCTCAATATCAAATGCTCAATACAGAGAGAAGAAATGTAAATTAATATTCATGACTTTCCAATTTTTTTTAATATGCAAAAGATCAATCATAATGTACATAAGTAATCACCATTATTCATGATAATGATGACGACTGTTACAAAATAGCAAGATGTATAAATTCATGGATCCTTTAAATTGTGTCACAAAAAATTAACTAATGAGTCACTTTGTTGGTTTGTAGTCTTCATGCCACAAGATAACTGAAAACCTCTGGCTGCACATGCACGCACCTGTGCAAAGGTATGTCTAGAAAAGTGTTTCCCAAACTGTGGTACTTGTACTAATTGTGATACATGAACAATTAGTGGGTGGTAGTTGAGGAAGCAAAAAATGAAAAAACGGAAATGGGACAGAGAGAGAGAGAGGGGAAAGGACTGTGGAAGAGAAAGAAAAAGATGCTGCATTTGGTGCTGAGAAAACTCAATAAGCACTTCCAGGGTTTGGAATTTTGCAGGGGATTGTGGGTGCCTGTTACTTAAAACTGCATGGTTTCACTTAATAAAGCAGGAAAATTACAGTACGATTTGAAGAAAAATCAAGGCTTTTATTACTCCCTCTGTTATGCCATTATATAATTAGTTGTGAAATAGAAACGCACAATTCGTGGTTGCTTTGAGAGCCTGATTTTGTAACCCTTCAACTGTTGGTTGAGTGAATTGAATGAGCAGCAAGATTATTCACTTTTCAATACTGTGCCTTAACAGCTGCAGTAAAGGAACAGAAGCTTTGCATTTATCTTTGAATTGTTATGAACATGGATATACTTCTCCTCCAAGCTATTTTCAGGGCCTACTCCAAACGCACTGGGTGCAAGACAAGCCCCAACCAATGTGGCACAAATGTCCCATACAGCCAAATATATCCATCCATCCATTTTCTAACCCGCTGAATCCGAATACAGGGTCACAGGGGTCTGCTGGAGCCAATCCCAGCCAACACAGGGCACAAGGCAGGAACCAATCCTCGGCAGGGTGCCAACCCACCGCAGGACACACACAAACACACCCACACACCAAGCACACACTAGGGCCAATTTAGAATCGCCAATCCACCTAACCTGCATGTCTTTGGATTGTGGGAGGAAACCGGAAAGGAAACCCACGCAGACACGGGGAGAAGATGCAAACTCCACGCAGGGAGGACCCGGGAAGCGAACCCAGGTCTCCTAACTGCGAGGCAGCAGCGCTACCACTGCGCCACCGTGCCGCCCAGCCCACAAATATATATTGTTTCAAAATAAAGTTTATTTCGATATTAATAAAATGTATCTTCAAAACTTGTTTTGAGCCACACAGCAAACCTCTCCAATCATATTACATGCAAACATTTAATAAAAGTGCACAATCTCAGAGAAATGAATTAGCAGAGCAACTGGATTTTTTTAAACCTAAGTAATATTTATTAGTTTATTAGCATAATAGCTGAAATTTGACTAAAGTACACATGACACATATTTGAACAGTACAGGAGCGATGGTGATGTTGTCTACACTTACGACTGTTTTCTGCAATTACAGTCAGTCCAATTCAGTGACCGATTATATATTAAGACACAGGAATAATCAATAGTAAAGTTTGATCACTTATCTGAGGGAGCTTGAAAACAACAGACCTCATAATTTTTTATGCTTTTGTCAACTATGCATTTTGAGTTAAGTCAACCTAAGGTAAATGGGTAAAGGTAAAATTTCTTTCATTGGCACTCTTAATGAAATCAATGAGATTCACTTATGTCGTTTAATTCAGTTGTATTAGTAAAGAATATACAAAGCCTAAAAACATTCAGTTTTGAGTCAGGTCAAGTTAGGCTTGCTGTGCCATACCAGTATAATGCAAAAAACATTTTTTTAATATGGATGTGCACATGTAAGCATCCTGAAATGTATCAGTATCTTTAACTGAAATTAACTGATACATTCATGTACAGACCCTCTCTATTCTAGGTTAATAAGGAGCTAAAGCTTATCCAAGTAGATTTGTGTTCAAAGTACGGGCCAGCAATGGACAGGTGCTACACGTATTCAAGCCAAACTCTGAAAATTACATATGATCAATTTACTGTTGGCAGTGATCTTATCATTATGGGCTCCCATAAAAAAACAAAAAACAGGGAGAATATGTCAACGCTACACACCGTGTTTGGGCAGTGATTTGAATCCAGGATTCTATTACTGAGGGGAACTATTTTCATGCATACACATTAGAAATAAAATAGATAGATAGATAGATAGATAGATAGATAGATAGATAGATAGATAGATAGATAGATAGATAGATACTGTATTAATCCCAAAGGGGAAATTCACAATGAATGTCTATAAATATTTAAATGTTTTCGTTTTACAGAGAATGCTGTTTAAAACCATCATTTAATTCCTGGTTTATATGAATGTTTTTTTTTTACTATCGTTTGATTACTTAACAGACAGAAAGTAAGAATGCGCCTTAACAGAAAGTTTCAATACAAGAAGCAGCAGACGACAGTATCAACGGATATATTACCCCATAAGCAGAATGAGACTTCACAACGATGTTAAGTTAATGCATTGTTAGAGAAGCTTGAGTGGAGGAGTAGGTGTTGGGAAGCACGAAGCTGGGGTCCTTCCTTTTGCTAAGCGGGAGCGAGGTGGGCGGTGCGCGTTCTCGGTCTTACTCGGCTCAACTCGCGTTCACGCGCACTCAGTGAAGCCTGAGATGGCTAGGCTACTGTGACACTCTATCCTTCGAAAGAGACGAGGGATCCGCGACTGCGAAGCCCAAACGAGGAAATACAAGCAGCATGAATCAAATATAGCATCTTCTGGAGCTTCCGGAATACATTTCATTTTTATTTTTTTTTCGTTGTTAGAGCGCTTTGTTTTTTAGACATTTCAACTACAGGCGCGGCTTTTGAGAAGATAGAACATGGAAGTGTCATTCTGCAAAAGCTCACAGGCGCTCTGTCAGCTCTTCTTCGTTTGTCAAATTGGTAAGAATCTGCTCTTTGCCTGCAGTCTGCTTGACTAACCTGTGTGAATCGTCGCGTTCGCCGAATCTTAATACGAAAGCACCGCACTTTTGCGGAGATATACATAATTTTACGGTACATTGACACGGGGTTTGGTCTCCAAAGGCTCGTAATCATATTGTCTCGCCAATCTTGACGAATCGAGAGCTCCAACTTTAGATAATGTTATTGTATTAAATACGCGTTAGTGCGTGTTGTATGTTTCCCGTGTTGCTCTCAGTCTTATCAAGATCATTTTCTGGTTAACTCGTACACATTCCCGCAGTGCAGAGTGGTAACACATGTAAATAGGAAATATTTTGTCCTAGAGAAATTATTTTTTTTATATTCTGTATTTTCCTCCCGCAATATAAAACAAAATGTGACGTACAGTTCATGGTAAGCTTTCGAAAGTGACACGATAAAATAAGCGTCTATACCGAAAACGGGTTTTTATATACACAGTAAGGAATTAAAATAGGTGGTTGTGATTACAAAATGTAAAAAAATGAATGAAAAAGATACAATTTAATATTAGCATAAGTATCATTATTCAAATTTGCATATTTTTTGAAAATGTTTCTGTCTCTAGCTAGTTAGGGGCAGCCAGATCTATCTATCTATCTATCTATCTATCTATCTATCTATCTATCTATCTATCTATCTGAGATAATTGCTCACTGCAATAACTGCCAATATTAGGAGTTTTTGACGATTTTCATTTTAGATGGAGAAAGATAACAGTAAAGGCATTATAGACATTCTTTATGGAAAATTATGAGACGTATTAGGCAGAATTCCATATAACAGGAATTAAAGAAGATGAAATGAAAGGTCTAATTTGTATTAATATTCAGCATTATTATAACGCAAAACACATAGATACTGGGGGCCTAATTTTCACGATGCCTTTTTTTGTATGTTTTCTTTTAACTTGTGCCAATAGTAATAAACAATCAACGGTTTATCAAACAGGTAATTTAATTCTGCTAGGAGCTAGAGTTACTATACTTATTGCATTGCTGAAATGCTGGTAACGATAAAAGTTTCTGTCATCTTAATGATACTCTAGTATTGACAATGAAATTAGCAAAAAACACTTTTTTAAAGGACAAAATGTTATGTGAAAATACTTGACTAGTAACAGTTTATCACGAGTCATAATATTTCTGTGTCTAAATACACTCAGATTTTGCATTTTAGTTGATTTAATTCTACTTTCCATTATTGTAACATTTTTTTCAGTTTAGTTTAACAGAATTAAATATATTTATCTTTTTCAGTATGAACAGTATTCATGACTTAGTCACCAATTACTTTGCATAACTTAACACACAAGTTTTGAAAGTAATGTCTACTGCAGAAAATCACAAAACAGGCAAAACTGTTACTTTTACAGTGAACTCCCTCCTAAACTCCAGATGGCAGTTTTTTTTTTGGTAATCTAGCTAATGAAAAGAATTAAAAACAGGATTTCTTTTGATTAAACTGCTATGTGTAAGGATTCCAGTTCTGAAACCAGCTTCATTATCATGCCTGCATTGAATATAAAAGTTCCATGCAAGGGACTGATATGGTTGGTTTAGCCTTTTGGATGTGAATCCAGACAAAGATTTAAATAGCCAGCCAAGCCAGTCTTTTTGTCAAAAAAGATCCCTTTGTGTTAGGAAGCTTTTGAACTGGGACGTTTAATGTGTTGGTATCTGCTTAATGGTGAGCTTTTTTCTTTCAGTGTGAAAGCTTTAAATGATCTTTGGTGAAATCCAAGGTACAGATACATCACCACTGCTTTAGCTATTATGATCATCTGAGGCTGTTAAAAATTAAATAAAGTAAAATAATTGAAATAAAAAAATATCTTTCCATGCATTGTTTTGCATAAAATATTCACCTAAATTGACCAAATTGTATTTTTTTCACATTTGAAATTCAAATTGAACACATATTAAGTGTCATAGTGTTCCCGATTGGGCTACAGGGTCAGTTTTTCTTTGCTTGTTTTCAATGTTCTCAACTATGGGGCTTTTCTCTGGGATCTGTGGGTTCCTCCCACAGTCCAATGATTTGTCAGCTAGAATGTATTGGTCCTCTAATCTTTCCTAGCATTAGGATTTATGTGGCTATGTTTGTGATGATCTGGGAAGGAGATACTCATTCCCAGTAGCCACCACTGTTAAAATAAGCTCTGTCTTTCTCTTGACTTAAGATGGAATATTTGGAAATGGAACATGTTGGAAATTCCAAAATTCTGTTTCCGTGGATAAACTATGCTTATCAATACAGTATCTGTTTATATTTTTTACTTGGTGATATCATATTTTACATTGGTATTTTTCCAGATCATTTCCAGAGCCAAAGTTTGAGATGCTGTTATAGGGACACTCAGTTTTCTTGCAGCATTGATGAAAGTGAAATACAAACACAGTTTAAGAAGATGAATGGCATGGTAGTGCAGTGATTAGTACTCTTAAGTCACAGTCACAGCTTCTTGAGTTCATATGTCTGGTTGCAGTCCATGTGCGAATTCTTCTCTTAACTTTGCAGGTTTTCTTTCAGGTATTCTTGTATTCCTCCAACATTCTCCCAAAGATTCTCCATGTTAGTGAGTGTGTGTTTGTGTATGTTTAATGAACACTATAATGGACTTGCACTCTGTTCAGGTGTGTCTTCTGCCTTGTGACAAAGGACAGCTGGAATAAACAGTGTCACCTCATAGTACTATATTGGATTACGTAGGTTTGACGTTAAATTATGTTACACAGTGGAAATATTTACATAAAATGAAATACCTTTCTGGTATAAAAATAGAGTTTATTTTATATATATATATATATATATATATATATATATATATATATATATATATATATATATATACGTGTATGTGTATGTATGTATATGCTATAATCATTTACTGTTAGGAACCAAATATCAACATACATATGAGATAAACAAGATGAAGAACTGTAGCTATACATAAGTGTCGCTGATTCAGTCACTACTGAAGAGTAGATTAACCATCTGGAGGTTTACACACAGTTTGATGGTCACTATGACAATGATCTTTAAAGTAGTTCATTTCAAGTGCTTTGCTTTGTATATGTACTGAGTCAAAAATAATTGATAGGAGGTTATTCTTCAAGATCAGTAATGCAGTCAGCATTGTCTGATTGGAGCTGTTGTTAAATAATAGTGGAGAGTTCTATATAATATTGCTTGCTGAAGCAATTATTATTATTAAGTTTTGCTGGTCCGTCTTTAGCATCTGTAAACATATAATACATTTCATTCAAATATTTTTGATGACCAGATTAGCAGGCATTATACTTAATACTGTTCATTCAAGTAAAGAATGTGATCTATTTAACAAATAATTTTATTCTTCTTTATCACACATCCAGCTGAATAAAAAAAAATGATAAAATAGCTTAAAATGTTGAGTGGACTTCAGGCTAGGCTTCTGTGAATTATTTTGTCAGGGGCTGGACTTGTTTATTGTAAGGTAGGAAAAAGAATGGACTCCAGTGTTGCCAGTGTTCTTTGCTGTGTATCTACACAGGCAGTCTTAACTCTTTTATGTGAGGTTATGTGACTGTGACACTCAATCTAGCAGTGATTTGTTTGAGGGGATACACTGCTGAGATGGAAATTTTGCACTGGGCAGAGTGAAATGCTTCCTAACATGAGGATCATTTCAGCGCTTGGGTACCCTGCACAGAAGGAGGTGAACTTTGTTTTTGCTGCTTCTCATCGTCTCGGAAGAGCAAGCACAATTGCAAACTGCAGGTTACACATTATTCAGAACATCTCAATTATTGTTACATCTTTTGCCATGGGTATTGTGTTAATTTTAGCAACATATATTTGGTTATTATGTGGGGTAACCATGAATGATCAAGAAATAAAATCTATCTATATATCTATCTATCTATATGAATTATCTTATGCTACATCATTTGTCTATATCATTACTCACATTCATGTTTTTACCTCTTTTTAACTAGGCTGAATACTTAGCCTTTATCTACTATAGTATTTTAATCTGTGAAGCTTTTTTCTTTTTGTGCTAATGGTCTCTTTCCTATATGCCATCTTAGTCGGTGTGATAGTTTTATCTCAGTTACAATTCAGTATGTTTTTAATGTAATGTAAGTTGTGTAGTTGTGTAGTTTAACTTGTAATAGTGTTAAATCTGGAAGAAAGTACCTCTTAGTTTACAACTAAAACTTGGAACAGTTAATTAATCAAAAAAACATAGGTCAAAACATTTTCCTTTGGTGCACTTTATGTTTTCATCAAAGGTATTTATGCTTAGTTTTTCTAGATAATGCTTTTATACAGATCAAATAATAAATGTCTCCATACTGTGTATCTCTACTTATAGCTTTAGCATGTTTAGATTATTTCTTAAAGGTTAACTCTTTAAACATTGCCTGATATAACCCTTAAATATTTTGTTCCAGTTTTTGTATACTTTTTCCCTTTAATATACATATAAGAACATAAGAAATTTTACATCTGAAAGCAGTACACCAACTCCAATATACAGTACTTGTCTGGTTAGCTAAATGTCCCAGTACTGTATCAGTCAATTATCTCATACCATACTATACCATTTTCTAAGCTCACTATATCCTGAGTAAGGTTGCAGGGACTTGGAGTCCATCCCAGCAAGCATAGGGCGCAAGGCAGGAACAATCCCTTGGACAGGGCATAAATCCATTGCAGCCATCACTTATCATACCCACTTAATCAATTTCAGGAATTTGGGTTCTAGAGCCTGCCCCAGCAGCACCGAGCACAAAGTGGGAGACAACATGTAGATGAAATCTCACTCACTTGTGCACACCCACATTTATTCATATTGGAAAAATTTTTTGTTTCCAGTTAATGTAACATGCATGTCTTTAGAATGTTGGAGGATGACTGGAGTACCTAAAGAAAAACACACACAAATGAGAAAACAGGCAGACAGTCATCAGGCTAGGATTCAAACTCGAGACTCTTGAAGAAGGCAGTTCAGATACACATCTAGAACTATTGAGGTTCTTGGAATGTTTTGAATGGAGGAGTGCTCCAAGATCCCGCCAAAATTCTGCTTCGACTTTTGCACACTTTACAAGATAAGGCTCAGTGATATTACCCACTCCAGAGGAGGCTTCACCAAATGTTAACTTTAATAATATACCAGTAATTCTGAAACTTATATTTTGTAGATAAAAATACTGTATATGGTACTTCTCAATGAATGTTTTGTTAAATAAAAATATACAGCTTCTCTTTGTTTGAGCCCAAAATAAGATTCACTGTATGCATTGTTTATTTTATACATTCATTTTGTTTAATTTCATGGAGTGACAATAATTTTGAGTTGACTGTAATGTCCCTTGATTTCACATTTGTTCTTATGTAACTTCCCTTTCATCCAGAGTAACCCAGAAAGCATTTCTGTAGCTTACAGAATTAATTGCAGACTGATATCGTTCAAACATCTGTGTGAAAGTTAATTAATACACAGTTTTTGCTCCAAAAAGACTTTTTTTTGGGTTCCCACTAATAGAATGGGTGTCATGCTTAACAGTTTTTGTTAATATTTATTAGTTTTCTGTGACCTTTTTTCATAATGTCTGTATTTATTTGGTGGTTTTTACAAATGTAATTCATTCTTGATATCATTTTATTTTAATATCTTTCTATTCAAGAGTTGATTATGTCTCCCATTATTATGTAATTCCATCTTTATTTATGTGTGGGTGCTCCGTTTCTTTGGCAATATTCCCAAAAATCCTCTGGGAGTGTTAAACCGTTGTGTACATACCCAATTTAGCCAAGATTGAATAAAAATTGTGATACATTTTATTTTGCCACTTTAAGGTTATTTTGACTCTCATTTTTTCTCTAAACTTTCAACAGGATAGTATTGTCTTTTTGGTATTGACACAGGCACAAACTTTTGATCTTGTCTCTTTCACTGGGATCTTAACATAAAACTTTTCTTCTGTCTCTATTTGACAATAACAATTGTCTGCATTTTTTACAACTTTTTTGACTTTAGAAGGGTTTTTTTGCAGCTGCTAAAGAGCAAAGCACTTTATGAATGAAGGGTACATGTTTACCTCAGCAGCAGCTGTTTATAAACTGTTGGCAACAGTAGCAGAAGGTGTACTGTAGCTCAAAAGAAGCAATCAGACAGTAGTTGTATCTGCTAACAGTAAATAAGTGGGTGATCTTCATGATAAAGATAACTGTCACGATCATTAGGCCATAAATTGTTACAAATCACAACCCTGTATTTGCATCAGAGTCTAAAAACAGAGGCACTTGCTAGATTTGCAAAAATGACTTCCAGCCAGAAATATGTGTAGTCTTTTTTTAAAGTAACACTTTAAATCCATCCATTCAGTATTGAATCTGCTTAATCCACCAGTGCCAAACCTAGGAGCTTCAAATACAAGGTAGAAATCAAACCAGACACAATAAAATTAGTTCTCAAAAAAATAAAAAATAATACAAGAAGCCATGGAAAAAAGATGGCAAAAGAGAGAAAGGATAAAAAAAAAATCTTTAAACTTAGCATTAAAATAGTTTGATTGCAGCAACTGAATTGACCTCCATATCATAATATATCAACCTCCACAGTTCACTTTATTTAGCACATATTGCATTCCAGCATGTATTTGTTTTTGCACATTTTACAGAAAGTGAAGTTATATGCTGTACTGTCTTTCAAACAGTTACACTTTGCATAACTTTGCAACCAAATGCACTATGATTCTGTCAGATATTCTAATATTCTAATTGTTAAAAATATTGTCAACTTGATGCTTGAACTAATTTATCCCAAATTGCCATCTCCGGTTCTTTTCAATGGCTTGAACTACAATTCAATGTTAATGGTTTCTTATTCAAACCAGGGTTATATGCTAACATATTTGGTTATTGAGTTTTACTGCTGTAAAACCAAACCACCATTACCTTAAAGTGAAAAACTGTTAAATTTTGCACAAATGATGTTTGCAATAGGTGGGCATTAGACTAATTGGGTCAGTTTAATGTCAATTAATTTCAATAATTGATTGTCAGAAGAGGGTCCAGTTCTTTCACTCTTTAAATAAAAAAGAGTAAAATGTGAGCTGAAACTTAAAAGTTGTGTGTGTCTGTGTATGTATACATTACATTTTTTATCTGAATAATTTTATTTTATTTCAACTACTTGTACATTTTGAGTATGTGGTTGTAATTTCAGTTTAGGCTTTTTTGTTCATTTATGTTTTGGTTTAGTGTTTTTTTGTTTAAAAATGCTTTTTTAGTCATTTTAGTTACAGTTTTTGTTATCAGTTATAACCTTGGTGTAGAACACACGTTAGGAGAAGTTATAGCTTAAGCTATATATAATGCACACGTGAGACCTCATTTGAAGTACAGTGTGCAGTTTAGGTCTCCATAATACAAAGAAAACTTATATTAAGAGCTTTATAGAACATCCATAGAAGAGAAAGAGGTTGATTCTAATACTGCAAGGTTTTAGTATTGAGAAAGATTTAATATGTTAAAGGTTTAATGGGTTAGTTTAAGTGAATACATTTTAAAAGGTGACATGATTGAACCGTTAAGAATTATGAACCCTGGACCCTGTTTTTCTAACCTCAGTTAAACAGGAGAAAGTCACTTAACCTGCATGTCTGCTCTAAGCAAATATTTGTGCTTTGAATTGTATTTATTAAACATAGGTGCTATAATAAAATGTTTAGTTATTTATATACACAATTTGAAAATGATGTTTTGTAGATAATGTTCATAGAGTATATTTTTTGGTGTTTATATAAAATGATTAATTATCCTGGCTTCATTTCAGAGTGTTTTTTCTGTATTGTATTTCCTCATTAACACAAGTGGTCCAATCATTTTACCACCTGAACTTTGTGTTTTTAAGCAAAATTAGAGATGGAGCAAAACAACACTATTTAAAAAAACTAATTACAGCTTCATTAGGTAATGAATTTGGGCTATGAATCTTTGAACATGTCTTTTTTGCAATATGTGTGAAGAAAAATCATTATCAAAATTTTTAGCAGATTCACTATTTCAGCCAGTATCATAGTATTTCAAAATTCCAGACATTAACTTCTTTTAATATTTTATTTCATATTTCATAATTTTAACAACGCTTTATTTGTATAAATGTTTTTAGCATTTTATAAGGTATAAAATGTCATAAACTTATCAATTTACACGCTAAAGCTGTGTGAAAGGAAAAAATTCTATACCATAAAAAAAGTAAGAAAATCTGTCTTTATTTTGATACTCATTGCTGTTGGTAATGTTATTAGCATTTACATTAATCTTTATCTTATCTAATCTTATCATCCTTTCCAGTGGTGGCTGGTGAAAAAAACTTGAATGGGTATATATGAAACTAGGTGTGCAAGTAAAATGCCACCCAAATAAGTGATTTATAGAACTTGAATATCAGCAGCTGAATTAGGGGGATCTTCTAATAAAACCCTGGTCAGTAATGCACACAACGTTGGAAGATGTACAGAAACAAATTCAAAGACACAGCCACCTGGGTATGGCCTTACTCAGGTCAGGTTCGGGAGCACACACTGGTACAGCTTGTTGCCGCACCCACCACACAACTAAACAGGTTGGCAACCCCCAAGGCAGACACCTGGTCCAATCCCACCCTCTGGAATTGACCATTTATCTACCACAGCCAGTTGTTATGTGCATGTGAATGGCCTTACTGGCCTTACAAAAACAAACACACAAAAAAATTTAACTGGCATGATAGTACTACAGTACACTTTGAATTATGTAAAATTGTACAGTTACTACATCAGATCAGCTACAAATATTATAATGCCAGTTGTGGCAGTAGGGGGCGCTAGTGCTCCCTTGAACCCTCAGGTACCACGCTGGACACAAGTCCAAGTCCAAGACTCTTTATTAATTATCAGCAATGTGCACAAAGCACCCTCCACACTACTCCAATACCAATCACAATAATCTCTCCTCCTCGCCCAGACACTTCACCCCTCTACCTCCCAGCTCAGCTCAGTGTCTGGACTGGCCCGTAGTCCTTTTATAGCCCCTGACCCGGAGGTGTTCCTGCCCAATTAGTCCACAGTTCCTTATTACTTCCGGGTCAGGGTAAACACTCCTTTTCTTCAACCGGGGAGCACTTCGTTCCTTCCTGTCACGTGACTGTGACGTACTCCCGGGTTATAGGGCACACAAGAGCCCATGAGCCCCTCTACAGCGACTCCCGGTGGCCCCCAAGGTATCCAGCAGGGCTGTGTAAAAACACTACATAGTCCATGTGGCCCTGCTGGAACTCGGGGCACGATCCTGCTGTCGGGAGAGCTCCTCCTGGCGGCCTGGGGTGAGGGCCGGAACACAAAGCCGGCAGTCCTCCACACAGTATTGTGATATACTGGAAGTAATTCAGAACTTTCATTTATTGTCAAATTTGACAAACAAAACACAATATTTTGGACATATCTGTAACTTTTCTCAAGGCCAGTGTCATCATTATTTTTCCTTTTTAACATTCAACCAGTTGCTAAGGCACACAAGTTTGTTCACATTTTCAGTTGCCACAGTAGATCTCTTTTTGTGCATGATGTGAAAAAGAAAAGGCAGCTGCATTATGCAGCCTGGAACAAGAGCATCAAAGACTGATTTCTAAATGTTTGCAATAATAACAAACCACCTGAATCACAATATCCCAAGTCTATTCACAGGTTTTATGAAAATAATTTTGTTTTTATTTTTCTGAATATTTAGTTTCTATTTTACGATATAAATAACATTATTTAGAACAGCATTGAATTACTTCTGTAATTACTCATAGTGGATATTTAAATGCTTATAGTTGCAGGAGCTGTAGAATGCCTAGTAAAAGAAGGCCCTTTGTTCTTGAGGCAAATATTGTTACATTATAGGTTTAAGCACCATAGTGTTCTCAACCATTTTAATACATGGTTTGGATAAATGATTACTTACATAAAATAACCCTAAAAGCAGCATTAAAAACTCAGGAATTTAAAAATCCCAGGAACTGATCTCCTTTCAAATAATACACATACAAAGACCTGCCCTTTTTGTAATCATAGTTTGTTTAGTGGCGTTTGTCATATCAAGAGCTGGAAAAAATCCTTGATCACTTGCCTTCTGTTGAATTGTTAAGTCAGGTCTTTCCAGTCCAAGGTCCTTTATCCTCTTTTTTTCTTCAAGTGAACCATATATAAAGGGGTGTTTCATTAAAGAAATAGCCTAATTTTCTTTGATTTCCAGAGTTCCGCTTGAAGATACAATCTTCTTAAAGTCACGCTCACTCATCTGCACTTATGTAATCTTAAAGGCAGGTGTGAACTGTGAGCCATTGATGTCAACATGACATTGTGCGTTGACGATCGTCTAGATAGATAGATAGATAGTCTAGTCACATTAGATTAAAAAAAAATCCTAAAACAATACTAATTTTCTCCCAATAAATGTTGGAGTGTCCAGTGTGCAGAGTAGAGTCCTGGACAAATCTGAAAGCAACCAATTAAAGAACACCCTCAGGTCACCTGCTTGCCAAAAAGTCGAGGACTTACATAGACTTTCATTTGGCCAGCGTCCTTCACTCTGGAAATATAGGTTTACACACAGAATTTTTTTTGTTTTCACACAGAAAATAATCAAATACAAGTCAGAACCAATTTTTAATGGATGTCGACAAGCGCTTTATTTTTTATTTATTTGAATGTGCAAATAAGCAAATTTATTTCATTATTATTTCACATTACCTAATTAATTGATGTAGAGTTTTTAAAATATTTGGGGGAGGGTGGTGGCACCCCACCCCATTACAAACCACCATTGATCTTTTCTGTGTTTATCTTGAGACATTTCAATTCTGAACTAGCTTTTGATGCCAGTAATTTCTCCTTTAATTCTGCTTCACTTTTATCCAGCAATATGCAATCATTGGCATACAAGAATTGCCATGGCAATCCTTTATGCATTTTCCATCCATTATAGACTCAAAACAAATACCTGGTGCAGCTTCACCAATACTTCAAAACTGTAACTATCCGTTTCCACCACCTTCATTACCTTCTCCAAAAACTTGACCACACTTCACTTCAATGGATCACCCTTTCCTTTGTATACTGGAATGGGCACTTTTTTCCTGTATTCAAGAATCTTCCTTTCACCCACAATCATAATGCACAAGTCTGTCAATCATTTAACTCCAGGACCTTCCACTGATATTGAACATTTCCTGCACCAGTCCAGTTGGGCCTGCTGCTTTACCTATCAATTTTTTGTTCTCAAAAACTTACAGCTCAGTTCTTCTGTTTTCTTACAAGTCATTATTCATTTTTTCTCACTCAGCAACTTCCCTGTGATTTGTTTTCCATGAGTCCTTAATCCCATTACTGTCAGTAACAATATTAGATTCAGTACTTTTCAAACTTTTCATACCTACTACATCCTGTCTTTCTTTTCCCTTCTGCTTTGTGGTAATGAACACACTTTGCCCATTTTACTGAAACATTTACACACACTTCAGCATTGCCATCACAGAAGCTCATCCAGAAAAATGTGTACCTTTTACTATTCCCATTAAGCATTCTCACATATTCACCTTTACCACCTTGTCTTCTTTGTGTACCACAAATCTACTCTCCTGCTCTTCAGCAGTTTCAGCACTTTGCAAAATTTACAATCATACTTCCAATATTCCAATTTCAGCCCTTATACTCTCCCCTGCAGACCTTTTACTAACTACTTACCCTTCACCCCCCTTGTCACCAAACTGGGCACCCCACATTGCATCAGGTCAGGAATCGTCGTACATTGCTTTTCTCCATCTACAGTTTGACCAAGTTCACTAAAGTTCTGTTTGACATAAGCAAGTTGGAGCACCTATGGTACACTATGGGCTTTGTCATGACCATGCTCTTTAACTCTTATATTTGTATCGTAATGTAAAGATGCTATTGGAGAAGAATTTTTTTATTGCAGGGTTACCCTTCTAGACACCAAACTTTTTAGCTGTCTTTTACAACACACAAGAGTGATGGCAGCCCAGTCACAGGGGTAAGCAAGTATAATAAAATTCTTATACATGCTTTTTACAGTGACAGCTAAGCAGATTACAGTATGTAAAGGCACAATATAATTCAAGTTGAAACATAAAATTAAAATACAATATTATTCAGCTCACAGCATCAATATTGTTCTAATAGTATTAAATAACACAAAATATATGCAGGCAAAGTCATGATAAGTGCCTTATTTAAGGAAAGAATATTTTATTTAATTATCATGTTATGCTTTAATGCTGTTAATACTTTTAAGTTCAAATTAATACCAAAAATAAGAAAGTCATGACTGAAAGTAGCTCACTCAGTCCAATGTTACCAGTTGTCTATTCCAATTAGTTAAACATGTATATGACTCCTTAAAAATAAAATACAAAAATGCTCAAAAATATGGGAATATGAAAGCTGCATAAAAAGTATATATTGTCATTTTTTTGAGTACATCTTTTTTTGTAACTTTGTTTTTAGACTTCTAGAATTTGTTTATAATTTGTTTATAATTGTGTATAATTAAAGAAATGAAATCCATTAACACAATGGGATTTTGTCAGATGGATGTATACAACTATATTTAATGTCAACAGTGTCATAAACCTAATACTGTTGTTAAATATAGCTGATTAAGAAAAGGAGAATGAATAAAGGATGTAATAAAAGTAAATAGTATAATTATATAAGAAACTTTGAAAAGCAGCATTGGTAGGAACATAAACAATTGCTATTTCCGTTCCTCTTGTTTGTTGAAAAATTAAAAAGATTCTAGGGAAAATCTTAAGTTACTTTGCAGCCTATAACTATGTACCAAGCAAGGTTTTAATAAGTACCTTTAAATGATTTTTTGAAGCATACACGTCCAGACCTGAGTCATCTGCTCTTTTCTGCCTTCAGCCAAATTTCTGACACAAGACTTTGCCTTGTATAGGTTTGTAGATCCTAGTTGTTTTTAGGAGTGGTTGATTCATTCTTTTGAAAACACACAAAAGCACTTAACAAGTTTCTCAGTCGTTCATCCAGTCAATGCTGTTGAACCAGTAGCAGGTAGTGTCCCATGCATTATTGTGCAATTAGTATGTAAAATGTGACAAAGATAGAAACAGGTTAATAGAAGGTTTAATAAATGATTTGTTTTTTTAGGTTTAAAACAAAACATGTTTTTGATAAGCACAAGTCTCAATAGCAGTTTAATATTCTTTATTTTTGTTGTAAGCACAATCCATCTTAAACTATGTAAAACAGTACAGTTCAGCAAGTGTAAATATTGAATAGGCAGATCAGAGCCATGAAAGGTCAGTGGCAACAATGAAGAAAGTGACCATTGAGAAGGCCATTCATATAATGGAAAACTGATATTTTACCAGAATTTTAATTTAGTTTCTATATAACCATTTTGCAAATGAGTTGTGAAAGAAAAACCCACTAAGTGATACATAATGCTATAACCTAAATACAAAAGTGATCAAATTAATTAAATAGCTTCATAAACAGTCATACACCTATAAAGAAACACTTTAAATGTTTTAATGGACAACAAAGAAAGATGGTAGTTTTAACCATTAGAGGAAGAAATTCACAGAATGTTAATTACACACTAATTCTGCCAGTAGACATGTTAGATGTATGAATGTATGGCACTTTAAGTATGTCCTGTATCTCTACTGGCATTTTCAAAGTTATTTACATACAAGTTTTGTTTACTGTCAGAAGAAATAAAGCACAGAAATGCCATTAAGATGTTAACATTCAGTAATATCTCAATGTACAAAACAATTCTGGTATACATAATGTATATATGTCAGTAATAGTGAAGAAGCTAATTTATTGTCAATATTGAGAATAAACAGTAAATAATTTAGATCTAGAAATGCTTAACAGATTTCATAGATGTACATAAGGACAGAAAATATAAAATGGTAAACTCATTGTTAGACATGATACTGTCTTTCTGGAGAATTTAATATACATCCCAGAAACTGTATAAACAAAACATATTAATAATATAGTTAACACTTGTACACAGACATGGATGCTACAGTTCTCTTTATTTACATACTGTATATTTTATGTTTCTGAAATTAATTGTTGTTTAATATGGCTCCCCAGTGTCAAATTTGATTATAAGCATTGAAAATACACACTGTGAACACCAAATATTTGTGACACTGGTAAAAAAGTATCTGAAAAGTTTCATTTTTAAATTTCAATTCAGGATATAGAAATATACGTCCACCAGTAGTGTTTCACTAAAACACATCCAGACTTCTTAATATTAAGGCTTCAATCAAAATTTAAAGAAAAAGTACATCCTATATGATAGTAAACATTAGATTATGTGAGTGCCTGTGCTGAGATGTTGATTCAGAATGTTAGCTGTATACAGACATCTTGAAGAACAAAGCTAAGACAAGTTGTAAACATTTAACAGGTTTCCAGTGTGCCATCTGTCTACAGCTCACATTGAATGCATTGAGACATGCATATTTCTCCCTGAGCCATTACATAACAGAAACTTCATTGCCAGCATGAAGGACAAATTCATCACCATTTTAGAACATAAACAACATATAACTGGCATGTGCACATTAGATAGACAAGAGTGGATACTAGATAGTCATAATATGTGAATTATAATTGAACAAGCAATATCCACATAACCCAATCTTTCATATTTTTAAGCAATTTTAAAGGTTAGACATGGTTTGAAGGGTATAGTCTAAAGTCCATAGAGGTGGCTAACATAAAAATAGTGTGTGACAGAAACAAAAGGAGAGAAAAATCTCAGCTGCTTAAGTGGTTACTCAGTAAGCTTAAACATAAAGATTTGTCACTCATGATAATCAGTAACATCCTAGGCTTACTGTCTGTGACTGTGATTTATACTTTTCTAACTGTAGAAATAAAAACACATACGTATAATTGGCTTCCATGGGCGTCCTTCTGGTTAAAACAGCTGTATTCTTTCCTCTCAAGAATGTGCAATGGACAACTGAAAAACTTTTTTTTCAGCTTTCAGTGGCTAAACCCACAGGAGCAGCAATGTAGCACATTGGGTAATGTGACAGCACATGGATTCTGAGTTCAGTTACAGGCTTGCCATCATTGTAGTGTTCAAGTGGGTTTTCTATTGAAATACAGTACTGTACAGGTTTGCTCCAGCACTCCAAAGACTTCGTGTTAGGCTGAATGCCTGTCCTGTGCCCCATTACTAGGGCATGCATTATGCCACATCCAGTCTTGTTTCCTGTGTTGCCTCTGTTACAGCTGAAACTGCATGACCCTAAAAGATTTTTGTTCAAGCCTCACAGTCACCATTCAAAGCTACTTGCAACTTTTTTATAGAAATTGTTTAGTTAAACCCTGTGAGTTATAACTTAAATATTTGAGCAAAATGTCTCAAAGTTACTCTGTGCTTCCAGAGAATGTAGCATCTCATTGGCCTTAAAAGATATGTTTGCACATATAATTAAAATCTGTTTTATGATATGGTTTCCAGTATGTCTACATTTGCAAGATATCTCATTGTATGTAATAACTGGGAATGCTGTAAATAGGATCTTTAAGAAGTTAAAGACTGACAGAGTTACCATTCTGATATATATTTTGTATTTTCCCTTGCATCCTGGAAGGCTTTACTGATGGCATTTTACAAATATTAAAATGTTGGCAAATTAAATCTTTTTAGCTTCAACTTAAAGCTGTTTTCTCACTAATGCATTTTTATTGCAATTGCATTGTATATTGACTATAAATGTTGGTAGGTACTCCATAAAGTATTTCTGGTTTCAATCTCTACGCTTTTTATGTGATGGATAGTAGTAAGCTTGTGAAGTCAAATAGTAGCAACTAGACTAGTTTTTCTTTATATTATAAGAATAATAATAATAATAATAATTATAATTATTATTCAAAATTTATTCTGGAATAGCCCTGTTGCTACTGCCTATATCAGACCTAGTCTAAGACATAGGGCAGTTTTATTTGGTGTGTATATGTATATATATGTGTAGTGGATTGCGTTTATTTTAAGGAAATTTAACACTATGTGATGTTTATTATTATTATGGTAACACTTGAGTTTAGGTACTGTAAAAGTGCATCTTCTATACATTTAGTATTATGTAACAAGACCTTAACAAACAATTCTTTGGGTCTTCCTAACACAAAGTATCAGTAAAGTGTGTCTTCATCTCTGCAGTGTAACCTACTAACAAAACTTCACTTTGGAGTGGGTTGAGCTGGCTTACCTAGGAGTTATTTCTGATCACATAGCATATTTAGTACTTGTGGATCCTTCACATTAACAAGTAATTTTACCATCATGTCAATATGCCACACTGAACAGAGATGAATAATCTGTGTATTGATGTTTTATAAGTATTATAAAGACAAAAAAAGCTTTTGTTAAGGTCTTGTTACATAAGAGTAAATAAATAATAGATGCATTTTTGCAGTACCTAAACTAAAGTTTAATTCTTTATTATTATTGTTGTTATTATTATTATTATTTATTAAGTTTGATGCCTTTTCTTAGAGCTTCCTAGTGAGTGACTGTGCATTTTGATTATCTGTTCTTGTGCTTTTTATATTGTTTTTAGTTGTGCTGTACTTTCTTGTTATGGTGCACTATATAAAGCAAGCATTGATTGAATAATTGATAGTGGTAGCAAACAGAAAATTGTTTGATTCTTTCATAATATTCTGCATTTTTATAAGTAATAAGTTGAAATTTCTGTTCCATTGTGAAACTAAAAAATTGCACATCTGTCATTGAAGCAGCTTTATTGTGAACAACTGAATTGTATTTTCAATATACACTGCCTGGCCAAAAAAAAAGTCGCCACCAAAAAAAAAGGTCACACACTCTAATATTTTGTTGGACCGCCTTTAGCTTTGATTACGGCATGCATTCGCTGTGGCATTGTTTCGATAAGCTTCTGCAATGTCACAAGATTTAGTTCCATCCAGTGTTGCATTAATTTTTCACCAAGATCTTGCATTGATGATGGTAGAGTCTGACCGCTGCACAAAGCCTTCACCAGCACATCCCAAAGATTATCAATGGGGTTAAGGTCTGGACTCTGTGGTGGCCAATCCATGTGTGAAAATGATGTCTCATGCTCCCTGAACCACTCTTTCACAATTTGAGCCCGATGAATCCTGGCATTGTCATCTTGGAATATGCCCGTTCCATCAGGGAAGAAAAAATCCAATGATGGAATAACCTGGTCATTCAGTATATTCAGGTAGTCAGCTGACCTCATTCTTGGAGCACATACTGTTGCTGAACCTAGACCTGACCAACTGCAGCAACACCAGATCACAGCACTGCCCCGACAGGCTTGTGCAGTAGGCACTAGGCATGATGGGTGCATCACTTCATCTGCCTCTCTTCTTATCCTGATGCGCCCATCACTCTGAAACAGGGTACATCTGGACTCATCAGACCACATGACCTTCTTCCATTGCTCCAGAGTCCAATCTTTATGCTCCCTAGCAAATTGAAGCCTTTTTTTCCGGTTTGCCTCACTGATTAGTGGTTTTCTTACAGCTACAAAGCTGTTCAGTCCCAATCCCTTGAGTTCCCTTTGCATTGTGTGTGTGGAAATGCTCTTACTTTCACTATTAAACATAGACCTGAGTTCTACTGTTGTTTTTCTTTGATTTGATTTTACCAAACGTTTAAGTGATCGCCGATCATGATCATTCAGGATTTTTTTCCAGCCACATTTTATCCTCGAAGACGATGGGTCCCCACTATCCTTCCAGTTTTTAATAATGCATTGGACAGTTCTTAACCCAATTTTAGTAGTTTCTGAAATCTCCTTAGATGTTTTCTCTGCTTGATGCATGCCAATGATTTGACCCTTCTCAAACAGACTAACATCTTTTCCACGACCACGAAATGTGTCTTTCGACATGGTTTTTTAAGAAATGAGAAGCAACTCATTGCACCAGTTGGGGTTAAATAACGTGTTGCCAGCTGAAAGATAATCGCCCATGCAGTAATTATCCAATAGGAGGCTCATACCTATTTGCTTCGTTAAATCCAGGCGGCGACTTTTTTTTTGGCCAGGCAATGTAATTTTAGAATTAAAATAGTAAATTTTTCTGGAGTTTTCAGATATATCACATTTTAACTTGTTTTTAGATGTAGGTCATATGCTTAAACCTGCTTAATCCAGTTCAGAGTTGAGGGGTCATAGACTATCAATATTGCGTTGATGGCAAGGTAGAAAGCAAATCTGGATAGGGTACCAACCCATGGAAATAGAGGGAAGAATGTGCAAACTCCATATGTGCAATAGCTGGTCACAGGATTTGGAATCGGGATGCTGTGAAGCAGCAGCACAAACCACTACACTTTTGTCCTACCTATTAGCTGATGATAATGGACAACATTCATAATTTTGTCAGAATTTTATTTTATTTAAGACAAATATTGTGTCCATGGTGTTAATCTTGTTTTTTCTTCATTTTCATTTCTCACATTTTTCTGATTATAAATTTCATATTTCTGGTTCCTTGTCTAGGTTTGCCTCTGTTTGTTATTTATAATGTGTACATTCCACAGCAGTATTCATCAAATTATGCTAACATTTAATGAAAGTTTGGTTTGTGTTATGCTTTGCAAAATGAGATGACTCCACAATTATTTTTCAAGCAAAATTTATCATCTCATAAAAATTCAAGTGAAACAATTGCTTCAAGACATTTATATTCATATATTCATTCACTGAGCCTCCTTTATCCAAATTTAGACTCATATGAAAACACTACGTATAAGGCTGCAATCAACCCTGGACAAAGTGCATGGAACATTTCTGAGCTCACCTACACTCACACTGAGCCAATTTAGAGCTGCAAATGAGCCTAGAACATAAAACCTGTGGGGTCTGGAGGATAACCAAATACAGTGGTACCTCGGTATACGTCTGCTTTGGAATAAGTCCAACTTGGTATATGTTCTGTTTAGAGGCGAAATATTTTGCTTGGTATACGACCTTTGTTTGGAATACGACTCCTGTGCTAGAACAACACGTGTGGTATACCGGGCGCGCGCCTTCAAAAAAAAAAAGTTTTAACCTGTACAGTAATCTCTCACTATATCGCGCTTCGACTTTCGCAGCTTCACTCTATCGTGGATTTTATATGAAAGCATAACTAAGTATATAACGCGGATTTTCGCTGCTTCGCGGGTTCTGCGGACAATGTGTCTTTTTACTTCCTGTACATGCTTCCTCAGTTGGTTTGCCCAGTTGATTTCATACAAGCGACGCTATTGGCGGATGACTGAGAAGCTAACCAATCAGAGCACACAGTTAAGTTCTCCTGAATGAGAAGCTAACCAATCAGAGTACGCAGTTAAGTTCCTGCGTGCTGAATGCAGTGTTAACCAGGAAGTCTCGTCTCACTCATTCAGCATCAACGTGTTTCGCTGTGTAAAGAGTTAACTTTTGTGCTCTTTTGTGTTTATCTTTGTGCATAGTCAAGCCCTTCATTATGGCTCCAAAACGATCTGCTACTGCTTCAGGGGCCGTGCCCAAGTGCAAACGAAAGATGTTAATGATTGCCGAAAAGGTAAACGTTTTGGATTTGTTGAAGGCTATGAATATTTGTTTGGTATAAGTCCTGTTTGGTATAAGTCCAAGGATCTGGAACGGATTAAGGACGTATACCAAGGTACCACTGTACAGGGAGAATATACAAACTCCACTGAGTCAGGGCCTAGAATTAGTAGTCCAAATTGTTTAGATATCTGCTCACAGTTTTTTTTTTCTGCAGTTTACTGTTTTTTTTCTGTTACTTCCAATCATTTTCCACTGTTTTTCTAAGCAATTTTACATTATAGTTTCTTGCAATGCAAAAAACAGCTTGTAAACATGGGCAAAATAATGTGCAATATTTGCATTTTATAGTTATGGTGTTGAGTCTTATTTCTATTTGAAACTGTGGGCCAAAAGCTGTTATGCTAAAATTTTGGCTTGGTGATTTTTGGATGAGGAAACAATTTTGAAAAGGTTTTTTTCTGACTTCTGATTGGCAAAGAAATTGTACAGTAACATACAGTATAATAAGATAACAGCATGCACAACTCTGTTTAATCCAATTCACAGGGGATAGCTTCACCTCCTTTTAATGGATAAAACTTGTTCAGAAAATAAGGTAGATGTGTTAAATTCATTAATACATTAGTTGCAGATTAATTTCATTCCTCTGTGCATGCTTCATGCTACTATTTTGTATGAAAATATGCTATAGGAATAAATTATATTGTTGTTGTCTCCTTTAATGGACTGCTATACTGTTTGAGCAATATGTAAGTTTGTGATTTGTTTTTAATTGTGGGATTTATGGGAATTGCTAAAGTATCTCATTTTATGGGGCTCTTGGGCAGCATCTCCATACTAGTCTTGCAAGAGTGAGTGTGTCTTTCTCTTTTCCAGTTTGTAATATTCATGGACAGGATACAAGAGTGCAGCCAAGGCTATGATAGTATTCAAATTTAAGTTCTCATTTATTGTCGTATCCAAATAGAGGACAAGAGGGTTGAACCTCTGCTGTTTGCGAGTGACATTGTCCAGTTGACTTAATCAGATATTGGAGTGCCCCCCTAAATATTTTAAAAGCTCTATTTAAATTAATTAAGTAATGATAAATTATAGTCAGTTAATAATCTAGATTATTTACACAATGTTATTATTAACATCAGAAAGTAATACAGACATTTTCAGGCCTGAAGAAAAGGTGGGCAAAATTTATGTTCAAGGAAATTTAGGTATCCTGATTGTAAAGGCAGAATAAGATTTAGGTTGGACTTGTCTTCTGGGTATAGTACAAGACAGATCATGGGGCAAGTTTTGGGATGTGGGGGTCTGTTGGTTTTACAGTGTGAATTTCTGCCCAGGTGAGGTAAGCCTGGGAAACTTGCAAAGGATTGGCCAGACTGGCAGCAAGTCTAGAATAAAATTAGGGTGGAAATTACTCTGTGGATATGGTAAATAATAAACTGGGATGAAAGACTTGAGAAAAATCATAGGACTAGTGATTGTATGATATACATTTAAGGAATACAGCGGGAATGGCCAAGAACTGGGAACTCTTTTAACAGAGGTAGAATAAGATTTAGATTTGACTTATGCTTAGGGTGTATTATAGGACTGACAGAAATGCATGTTATTGGAAGATTATGGAGGTGGGGGTGTGGACATTATGGTGTCGGTTTTGTCACAACTAGGCATATTGGAAGAGGATTGTGCAATGCAGAAACAGGTGTAGTATTAAACTTGGGTGGCAGGTGCACCTGTTCCTTTCCACATCTATTGGGCAAGTTTTGGGAAGAATATGGGGACTATGGATGTGGATTGTGGACTGAAGTTTTGGAGCACAGTAGAAATGGGAAGGTTTTCATCAGACTTGGCAGCATGGTGGAAAGGGTATAATACATTTTTTCCTGGATTTGCCCTATGGGTCTGGTACTGGACAGGCCAGGATGTGTAATGACACTATGATGAGGACCATGAGAGCATGGGAGATGACCAGATGGATATGAAAGGCACTATATAATAGATAGATGTGAAAGATACTATATAATAGATTAGTGATATCATATACTGTATATGGTATATATTGTGTGTTAAAAATAGGTAGATAGAACATCCGTGAGGCAAGATAAATCTGAATGTGAAGAAACTATCATAGACAAAATTATCTGAGGGCTAGGTCTGACTAAGATTCATGGATTGACACCAATAGGATTTGGCTTGGCAAAATTGTGCTGGACAAAAGGATGCTAAATAGAAAACAGCTTATAAGAGAAAAATCGAACAAGACTGTATCAATTTGCTACAGGACATATTTTTATGTATATCAGCCATACAAGAATAAGGTATGGGTACAGTCTTTCATTTAAAGAAGAATCCCATCATCAAAAACCAGTCAACAAAGTCAAATTGATGTGTCTTGTTGGAAATTTTCAATAAATGGCAGTGAATTGTTAAGCTAAAATTAAAAAAGTATTATGATTTAGTTTTGGGTCGGTGTTAAACTTTATTGACATTTTCTTGTTATGCCAGGGAATCATGATGATAGATATATTGATCTTTATTTATTTTATATCATGCTAACTCTAAAAGAAATATTCCTTACAGTGGAGGCTATATGACTTCATTTTCTTTTAAGACCCTGGAAATCATAGTACATAGATGTACTAGTGCCTTTAAATATAAATGTGTTGTTGTGGTACATATTGTACTTAAATCGTATCCATATGACTAAAGTGAACCAGCTCTGTCTTCATAAAACAATGTTATTAAGTATAGTTTCTTTAGTGATTTTAGTTGGTATTGTTTACTTAAGTTAGTTTGGTTTAGTTTTGACACTAAATGCGAAATAAGTTGAATCAGGTTTATTAAATAAGATTAAGCACTTGCCCACAGGTGACCAGTTCCCAGAAATCCTCAGTTATGTTTAGGACATTAAGTACTGTAAGATTTAAATTAACCTGCTAATTTCAGATGACCCATACAGGATACTAGGCTTCTTAACTAAAGTATAGTTATGTTAACCTGTTGGACCAAAACAAAGTGTGTTATTAAGCTTCCTCTATAATAATATTTCTTGTGCCATATAAAATAATGCAACATTAAATTTAAGTGTCTGCTTAAAGAAAAAAAGATATATATTTGTATTTTTGGGTTTCTGTAATATAATCCATCAGTGATTTAAAACAAACACCAAAAGTTAGGTTGTTTTATGGTTTTTTATGATCTGCTAAACTCTCAAAACTCCAAAACCAATGCCTTAATGCCCTAATAAGACCTAGAAACAATATCAGCCAGCTCCCAAAATCAAAAATTAGGCTTTCAGTCTGTACAGGTTCATTGGAAAAATGGTTAGGTTTTTTAAATACAAAAAGCACAACCCCTAATACAAATAACAAAATGATTCTTGCTTTAATAATAATAATAATAATAATAATAATAAAAGCAAGAATTAAAAATGAGATTTCAAGAAGACCAAACAGTAATCAAGAAATGCTGCTTAAGAATGAAATCGAATTTGTTTAATCCTTAAGTGAATTAATACAGCAGTATCTGATGTTTTCATTTAGCACATTTTCATCTCTTACAGCTAAAGCATTTCAGTGCAAACACAAAAATAAAAGATTTAATTTTGGTAAACACTTGAGAAGTGCTTTGGGAAAAAGAGGATAAATAAGGAAAGAGCTATTTTCTTAACAGCCATGGGAGACCTGACTGTGGCTTTGGCTAAGTTTCTGGTTTTGATTAATGGTTAAAAACCTCTATTGGGGAGAAGGACTCCTTTCCCTCTTTAGTACTCTCAAAGTTTTACTCTGGCTGTTGGCCTTCCTGTCTTTGTCATGGATGTGGGTTAAATTGAATTTAGTTTTGTTAGGTTTGACTTGGTTCTATGAAATGTTACATGCTTTTAATAAATTCAATAAGAGATAAAAAATAAATTATGCGATTTTTTTTCAGCTCTTGTAGTTTTTTCCTTCTAAAAATCTTTTATTACATAGGATTGGTTACAGATGGCTTAAATCTTTTTAGATATTATGATGGTTTGTGCTTTAAGGCACCTATAATAATCAAATAATTTACAGTGTTATATAGGTGATATACCATGTCAGATGGTTTGGGAAAATATCTTAAAAACTGATACAATCCTATTTTGAATTTGAATAATGTAATCAGATCTGAGATAATATATAGCACTTCATTTTAGCTTTCTTGTTTTTACTTGCTTCTCGGAATACTTTTTTCCAATTTTTATCTTCTATGAAAGCAAACGATTACTGCATCATTGTATCAGGGATCTTTTGTCAGCATGTTTATATCAGCAATCAGTTATGACCACACTTTTATTTTATGTGCATTTCTTGAAGTGTCACTGGGAAAGAAATAAAACTGATCATAAAGGGTCAGTAGTATTAGGTATACTGAGAGCACTGAATGTAGGTGCTGTTAGTTTGTTTTTATATCTGAAGCAAGTCATATACATTACTCTTTGACTATAGAAACAAAATTATAGGTCTTCTAAATTATTCTAAAAGTGGATTGATACCAATATATAATTAAGCAATCCTTGTGAAGATTCTAACTGTTGAATTTTATGCCTATATTTTATGGGTAGACCACTGACAGTTAAAGCATGTGTTTATTTTTACGCATCTTATTATTTATCCATTGACAAGAGAATGTGCATGCAAGTGCCAATGAAAGGAAGAGGGGGTAAAGAACTGAATAAAAATTATGGCTGCTATGGCAGCAGATATTGGCAATTTGCCTTATGCTATCCAAAGGAGAAAATGTTCTACACAGTACAATTTGTCAGGAGCTAAAAAGGAGGATAGTTTCTTTGGACAGAATGGCAGTGTTTTATGTTGGATAACTTGTCTGGTGATTATTTACCAATAATGTGCATGGTGCAGGTAAATACAACCTCTACATAAATGGGCTATGATTTTATTGTTAAAATGTGAATTTTCTGCATTTTATGGATAACTTGTTGACTTAACCTTTCAAAGAACAACAGAAAAAAGTTTGATCAGTCTGTAGTGCTAATTAAAAGAGTGAGGGCAAACCAATATAGGGTAAAAGGCAAAAAAGTATTATGTGATTTTGCTGAATATAGTTGGCTTTTTTCAAAACATATTAAGTTGGGCCTGCCTTAAACTAATCTGTTTGTGTTTGTTAAGCACACATAACTCCTTTAAGGCAGTGAATTGAAAGGATGCTTTCAAATTGACCAAAATCATTTTCACCTATCCATTTTGTGAAATCATAAATGGAACGAAAATTAAAATGTTATTATATTCGGCCCCCCAAATTTTTAGCGTTTAGTAGACAGAGCTGCTTGCACTCTCTTTACACTTTTGGACAAAATTTGATAAAACATACCATAAGTGAATATGTGGGAAAATGTTGCCAGAATGTTAGAGGGCAGAACAGAGCACATCACTTTTAAACTTTGCAGATCAAATCTGGGTAATATGAAAAACTCCTGCAGGAATTAATTTTTTAAAAGCCCAATTCAGTGCTGTAAAATTAAACTTGGTTTCCCCCTATGTTTAGAGGAATAAATAAATGCCAAAAATGTTCAAAATTTCCCAGAACCTGACGTTTGCATACAGCCAGTGACTGGCTGCTCCTTTTATCAGTGCTTCATTGATACTAACCCCCTGTAGCTTCTCTTATTGAGAACTAGCTACTGAAAAGCAGCTTTCCAACTCAACACACTCCAACACCACCATTAATTTCCAGAAAGACAAAAATATAACAAGATGAAGCAACAATAAATTAATGTCAACTAAACTTTCTAATGCAGTATTCACAGTAAACATTGTAGCTCTTGCAGGTTTTGGCAGTCAGGTCAGACTGCCACTCTTGTAAACAGGGCTGAATGTGATCTCTGCTGTTCCTCCTGTGGGTACAAACTACTGGAATAATTTAAATCTTTTCCCTTATGGATCCTGTCTGCATGTGGTTTGCCCACCAGTTCTAGATGTTTCTTAGAGCTGTGTGTGTTGCCTTAGCTTGTGAGTAGCTTGTTGCCTGGAAAATAAGTGGCATTTCTCTTTTTTAAGAAAAGCCAGTCTTTACCATTCATTAAATTCACTTCACTTACAATATACACATATTCTTGTACTCTGCTTAATTTAAGGCTATTTTTATCTTCATACTAAGATGCAGCTGATAACCAGGTTTTTAATCTCTAAATAAATATCACCTACATTATGACTAGTGTCCTTTGTTTAGCCTACCAAAAACAAAGTAAGTGAAACAAATCTATATTAACTGTAAATCATTAAACTTGAAACTTGGATTTAAAATTGTTCATAATACATTTCTTTTTACATAAGGGTTAAGAATATTCATTCATCTGAACTTAGATCTTATTCTGGCTGCATTCTATTTATTGAAGCATCTCAGATATGCACAAATACAAAGCATTTCTTCCAACTGATAATGTTTTAACTCAGTTTTACTTAACCACTAATTGTCCACCCCTCTCCGATCACTCTTTGTAATGCTGATATTTCGTGAAGCACTATGGTAGCCTATGAATAAGCCATCACTGTATTCCTGGTGAATGAATGAAGGGAGAGGGTGGTCTTCAATTAAAAAGTCTGGTCCAATTTGAGTATATTTCTCAATGACAGCATTTTTCAGTATGATTTATTTAATAATATTTTTCACACAAATACTTTTTTTGGGATGTTGTGAGTTTACAAAACGATACCTGGTTAAGAAACACAAATATTCTGATATTTTTTGAACATCATTTTGAGATTGTTTGCGATTTTTCAAGCTGGGTCTCCATTGAAGCCTATTGTTTCAGGAATTGTATGTCTGTTCAGAATAACAATATGAGATAAAAATTATATACATTTTAGATAGAGTATTCCTGTAAAGGAACAGTGCATCCAAATTCTAAATTTTACAAAAATTTTCTTACATTGAGAAATGTTTATGTCAGATCAGTCTGGTTTTCACCTTGGTTTAAGTGACTTTTGTTATTTTATAAATCAGTCTTTAATTCTGGGCCAGTGTAATCCAATGGTTGGCTAAAGCACAGTATAAATTGAAGGGCAACATCTTTATATACCATCTTCATAGTCATGTTGTTCAACCATGTGATTTCACACTAACTTGTATAATTCAGTATTTATTTTTTATAATTAATTTATGTTTTAACTCTGCAGTTTTTGTTATGTTTTAGAAATCCTGGGGCACTTTAGCATTCCTTTTATACAAAGCATTGTAAATATTGTAAAGCAGGGTCTGATTATGTGTAAGTAGGAGGAGAACCATATTAATTTGAGGCAATATATACTGACGAGAACTTGCCAGCAGGTTGCACCAAAAAGACTGGTATGAATTCCATTAATACTGGAGGCCCTCTGAAGCTATCATACTCTATATGGTCAAGATATCAAGATATGCACCCGACCTGTTCCATTATAGTGATTAATTTTATTCAAGCATGCAACAGAGGACAAAGGAAAATCATCTCAAAAAAGCCACAGGTAACTCAGAGGAGACAAAGAGTGAATCTATATAAATCAAATATTATTTGGCAGCTTGAACAGTGCAATGTCAGATAAACCTGACATAGTGACCTGGCTTCACAGTTTTGTTGTTGTCTTTGTTTTGGTATGCCCAAGAACTAATATGTTCTTAATGATGTGGTAAATGCATTAGAAAAATCTTTTAGACAAATTAAATATGAGTGGTAAATTTTGCAGCAATAACAAGTGAGAAAATGCATGCATGGTGTAACATTCAGGTATGTTTGAGGGCTATCCTAACACTGTAGACCTCAATGGTATGAGTTAAGTAGATAGCTTCTAGAACCTTATCAATCCATTCCAGAGTTTTGCGGACCAAAGACTATCTCACTAGGATTGGACAAATTGCTGAAAACCGGCCTGGACTGGCTACTTCATCCCAGGGATCGCTCTCACTCACAAATGCACATAAACACACATATATGCTCTACAACTTGCAAATGACCTAATTAAAATGGAAAAAACAAAGCCTTTTTTAATCAATTTCTTATATGCTTGAGCATGTCATAAATTTTATTAAATGGATCTTTCAAAGTTATTCAGTTATGACAAATGTTAGGGAATAACAGAAATAAAAGGCAGACTTTATTACAAGTGACCAGAGTTCCAGAGTCCCAAACCTTAAGACAACTGTGTAGCAAGCCCTTCTCATCAGAGACAGATTTCCAGGCATTGGAAATTTTTTTTTACAAATGAATAAATATTATTTCAGCATTTGTAGGGAAAACAAATAAATGACAATACTCTGTTTTTGTCTGGCTCTTGGTCCTCATTGCAATGCTGCTCAAATTTAACACAAATTCTTAGTAATCTTTTCTTTGTTAGGAATTTGTACCCACTATTATAGGTGTATTATTTTGAAAAGGGTCAAGAGATGGGTATGGGGGGTATAGGCTTACTCCTTGTTGATTCATACTGTATGTGCTATTCTAAATATATTGTGAGGATGTTTGTTTTGACAGAACTGCATGTTAAAACTGGGACATTTTGATATTTTTTTAGCTATTTTTTGGGACGCACTGCCTGAAATTGGGACTTTCCCGGTTACTGCTGGGTCTGTTAACTTTAGTCAATTATACTGACAGTGAAATAGTGAATCATTTAAATGTAAATTTCATCTTGTCACAGGGTAAATCACAGCTGAATAAAATGTTGTTTCTGTTTATTGCATTTTATATTTTTACAGTTAAGAAGATCAGTTAACTTACCTGTTATGACTTAAAAGCGCTGGTATCACTGAGGTGTACTGGTTCTGGTACAGTGCAGTGTTAATCATTATTTAGTACTTTTGAATATGTAAACATAATGAGCACTTTGTTCTTCTGTTCCTTAAACCACTATAATAAATAATTTACAACCATTTGATAATTGTCAATTTACAGTCTTGTACAGCCTTGCCTTTGTTTATGTCTACAAGGATAACAAATCATATTCACAGTTAATTTCTTAAGGTTAAATTTGCATTACTATTGCATTTCCTTGCTGGATCATTTCCTGTGACTTCTGTGTTTCTGTTAATGATGCATATATAACTACATTTTTTAGCTATTCCCAGTCCAGTCTGCTTTAAACCACATAGTTACATCTGAATTCAAAGTATACATATCCAGAGTATTTGTCCAAAAACATTCCTGAAAACTAACCTGAATTGAAAAATGTTTTTGCAGTAAGCTAATACCATTAATATTAGTTTACTATACAGTACATATACCATAATCTCATAAATCAACATGTTGTACTTTTTAACCATAATTCACCTTGATTTGTACTAGTTCCAGCTTATTGTGTAACCTACCATCCTGTTATGCTAGCCCCCGCATGTGCACTGCCTAATTATGGGTTGTGACAAATTTACTACAGCCTGCAACTCCTTCAAGGTGGCATTTCATGTTTCATTAAGAAAAGTATTACTAGTAAGTATTTTTACTTAATTTAAACTCAATCTACCTGTCATTGTGAGTTCTACCTAGGTCCATCTATAAAGATTTTGCTGACTTTTAGGTATTTGCTAGTACCCCCAGTGACGGCCCTAGGCAGGGGTTAGGGGTGGCCAAAACAGTGTCAGTCTGTGATGATAGGGGGGATTTGGGGTGTTGGAGCATAAAGGATTGCAGTACCACTTGATCCTTCTGCCCATTCAGTATTATTAGACCCACATTTTCTGCCTAGAGCATGTGCCTGTTAATTTTCATAAATGCCCCTATGCTGCCTAATGGACTGACTGACTCTGAGTGCACCTAACTTAGCGGTATCTTAAAATTTAATTTTTGATGCGATTATATTTATATAAATTTAAAAAGTATACATTTGCAGAACATCTGTGAGGTAAATTTACCATAGTGTAAAATAATCTAATAGCATAATTTAGAAAAAGTTAATCACAGCGTAACTCATTATTTTCTGCATTGAAACCAGTTTTGCACTAATCAGAACTGCTTGTGGAACTCTCACTTCTTGTTGTTGTAATTACCATTGTTGAAGGTTTTGTTTTAATTAAGAGATGGTAGTCTATTACTATACCATTTATGTATACTATATACAGTGTATAATGTGTACTATATAGAAGATGTGTTGATTTTATTGTACCTTTCAATAATTGGTTCCTTTAATTTTCCTACTACTGTATACATATTTGGCTAACTTTCCTTTAGTTACAAGACTCATCCTGTTCAACTTTTTTGTATGATGCTATGAACATTGCTGGTCTTGATGGAGGTTTACCCATTTTAAACCTTGCAGTATCTCTTTGTTGTGTGCATAGCTTAGTACTTCGTCTGTTTTCCCATTTCTTATGCCTTCTTGATTTCTTTGCAGGTGAAAACATGTATGTATCTCTTGTATTTTCCTCTTTAAATTAATATGCTTCATTTGTTGTTTGGCTGTACCCTGCAGTTATAATAATATTTTTTGTCTATCTGCCTTTTGACTTTTCTATATTGCTTACACCTAATGTTGTATTAACATTCATTCTTATGAATATCATAGTGATGTAGTAGTTAGTATCACCACTTAACAAATCGTAACATCCCAGGTATGAATCCTATGCTTGGTCATTGTCAATATGGAGTTTTTTTTGTGTCTATATGTGTATTTTCTTCCAAGTTCTGAAGGTTTTCTGCTGACATATTGAAAGATTTGCATGTTTGGTTAATTGTTGATTCCACAATAGCCCTAGGTGACTTTGTGAGTGGACTCTTTGATGAACTAGCACCCTTGCTACCTTCAACCCAATGTAGCCAGAAAAGGCTCTGGCCCTGCGTGATCTTATATTGAATTAATCAGTTTTGAGAATATATTTTTTTAATTCTCTGTAATGTAAATGGCCCCAGTTGTTTAATATAGATTGTATGTTCTAAATAATGTGTATCCATTGATTTTACACTCATCCTATCTCTAAACTTATACCAGCTTTTTATGACTGCCTTAACATTTAAGCATCACCAACTAATTACTGATTCATTTTCATATTCCTTGTTCACTAGTAATTTCAAAGTTACATTTTATTACATTATCCAGTATATATTTGTGTACATTCTCATCAATATATCTCTCTAATACTTCAGATGAGTTTATAAAACTAGGCCTTTCATAAACTACCTATTTACTTATTGCCTAATTTTAACAGTCTTCGGTCATCCTACTCACTCTTAAAAAGATCAGTTAAAAATATTACCCTCCTCAACTGTACATGGCTTGTCTGTTCCAAAAAGTATCCCGCTGGTTAAAATATGGTCATAAGAATGTTAAAATAAGTTTGAGATTAAAGAATATATACATTATAAAAGATTCAATGTCCTATCACATAGATTTTCTTACTGCACTCTTTCACTTTCACCCCTGCTAGGGTGTGTGCTGTGTGGAGTTTGTTTGATCATATGCATTTTTACCGGGGATTTTATTGCCGACTATGGCTTCCTAATGTGATCCAAAGACATGCAAAGCTGAGTAAGGAGTATGAATTAGTTTGGTGCTAGTGGCTATGATTCTGTATATATATGTGATGGACTGGCATTACATCTTGTTGTTGCAGTGGCATACTCCTTCATGAGAAAGCAACCATATAAAAAGTAAGGAAAGAATACTGAGGGTTTTTTAAAATATTTTCTTGTTTTATGTATTTTTTTTTAATTTGTATATTTATTAATATGGTGCAATGTTTAATTATTTTGGAATTCATATGAACAAAATTGAAATTACATAGTTTTCAATGAATTACCAGTCTTTCCACAGTCATTTTAGATTTTGATTAAGCTTAAGGAAAGTTCTTTCCAGTTATTTCTGCTCTTTTAAAGTTTACTTACATATATTATTATATATTTAGCAATTCCTGATCATTGTAGTTTATTTTGTTTCAACAGTGGTTAGCTATGGTGCCAACGTGAATGTAAATTTATACTCACTCATCCAGTATCAATTTTAATGCCAGTTTAGACCTGTTATCTAAGATATCAGCATAGGGCTAATGGCAAGTACCAATGCTAGATAGATCATCATTCTTTGACCAAGGTACACTCACTGTATCAGGATATGAAGAGACCAAATAGGCATTGCTTGAACTTTGCAAACATCACTATACCATAATATTCAATAGGTCCAACTTTGCTAATATACAATGACCAATAATATTGTAAGAAATATTGACTGTAGTTCTATTGGTTTTTAGAAGTTTGTAGGAAGATGGTTTTATTTGACCTTCTGTCTGAAAGTCTGGAAGTGTTATGTAGCAGTTGCAAGTGGAGTGTGGTTACACAATTGGGCTGATTGAAGAGTTTCTGTGGCTTTTTTTGGCCAAAAACCTTGACTAATGTAAAGAAGCCTAAACCAAGGGAATAACTTGAGAGTTAACTTTAGCATTCATGCATTTTTAGCCTATATGTTTGAGTTTTGAGTGGCAATGAGTATTTAAGCAATAGCTCAATATCAGACTACCTTAGAGAGATGCCTACTGTTTTTGGGGTTAACAAGCATATTGCAGAACCTCAGTTTAGAGGAGTAGGTAAAGAATAAAAGCTATGTTTGATGTTTACTGTAAGAACTTAATTTAGTCATTTAAGGTATTACATTAATTAGTGTATGTAGCTTTTATCAAATGTTTTGCACTTTCTCATTATACAAGTATGCTAATAATGTCCTACAGCATTGACACAATATCACGCTGTGACACAACTGTGTTTTTTCTGTTTAAAGCACAATTTAACTTTGAGAAGCTCCAATAATTTTGAGTTATGTTTTGAAAGGTGGTGAAGTTTATAATATAATTTAAAACACTGGGAGTAATAGTAACATCTGATTATAAGGTCTTTGTTTAATGCTGCTATGTTAGGGTTAATTTAGGCCTTCCGGGTAATAAACAAGAAAAAAAGTCAAATAATCAATTTGTTCGATTAATTCTGGTCTTTCATGTTAAAATTCTAATTTCTGTTTGATTTAAAGGATTGATTTCTATCAAGAAAACATAAAATTATGAAATTATGAAACCTCCTTAGTTCAATTTAGGATTGTGGGGGGCTGGAGGCAATCCTGGCAGACAGGACACCAATGATTGAGTAATATTACTGTTAATTACTGAACTATTGTGGTTACATGATTTAATCTAGTTTGCTTTACCTGCTATACTGTTAGTAACCTCAGAAAACCACACTTTATTAAACCTGCAACTATATACACCTACACAGTAACAAAGATTGGTATTAATTAATAAAATATATCAAATCAAAATAATATAAAACACCAAAGCTGTAGTTTTGTGAGATTTCTTGTTAAAGAAACTAATTAAATCACATATTATAATAATTCCATTTAACTAGCCCCAAAACATTTCATAAGGTTCTAAAATCTAAACATTTTTTTATAACGATTGAAGAAAAAGAAGCAAATAATAGAAATGCATGGCTGGTTTATTGTCATTCAAAGCTTAATTGGCCTTCTGCAGCTGTGGATTTTTCGAAAGAAAAGCTTCTTGTCTTTTTCCACTCTCTTTCACTTCCACCTTACTATCTTGTCCTGCTGTCGCTATGCAACAATGTAAGTTCAGATGGATGTCTGCCAAAGACAAAGAATTAAAAGAGCAGGTGTCTCGGCAGCCCTGACACACATATTGTGTAGGCAATAGTTTACTATACTGTACTGTAGATTGCTCAGACTGATGATGTAGGTTAACAGTATTGCATTAGTTTTATGATGTTACATGACTTGGTATTTCTTAAAAATGAGCAATATTTAATTTCAAAGTATGCTTTGTCTTTTTCATGCATATTTACTCTCCTTCTCAATTTGTGAGATAATGCCTTACACATTACAAGATTTTCACACTGAATGTGATGGCATTTAGCATAGAACATGCCAAACACACATTGAAATAAGGATTTCTAATATGTACAGTATAGTCATTTCCTTCATTAATTGCACTGTCTGACCTACTGTAATACTGTACTGTAAAGTTCATCTGTTGTGACCACCATGGGATGCCTCGGAGCCCCGATACCTGACAACAACTCAACCATAGACAATTGCAAGTTCTATTATGTTATATTTTATTAACAACAATACCTCAACAGGTTGAAATCTGACCAAAACTGTATAACAGGGCCACCAGACAACTACTGTCTCCTTCTAATCCTTTGTGAGCGCCATCCACCTCCCTCGTATCTCTGACTAATTGAGAGGGATGAGACACCTCCTTTTATCCTAAAGTTCAGGGTTATACATGAAGTTCCCAGCACCTGCAGGCTGTCATTCCATAGTGCCCTCTGGTGGCATCCAAGTCCCCCAACAAGGTCGCCCCTCTGGACTCCAGCTCCCAGGCAACACTGCTGGTATCCAAGTGGGAAGCTAGCCAGAAGAGTACTGCCACCTGTCATGCCTGGGGATGAATTGTCCATAAGATCTCATTTCACCCAGCCATTCCATTATTTGTACTTCATAATAAGAACTGAGGCACAGCCTGACTGGATTACACCTCCACTCCTGTAGTCCTTCCATTATGGTGTCCTTATGGTGGTTGGGAATCATCCTCAACCCTTGTTGGGGTTACACAGTGATTACACTGTTCAAAGCAAATATATACTGTATTGTTGCAAGAAAGATTTTTTGATTCACTTTTGCTGAGCACATGAATGCTTTATTGTACATGGAAAATAATTTAGCATTTTCACAGTATATCTTAAATTTGTAATTTGTTATTTTATGACATTTTCAGCAGGAGACCTGTTAATTTTACCACATTTTTCTAGATCTTAATATTTATTCATACATTCATTCATTGAATCCACTTAATAACATTTGAAGGTTGTGGTGAATGTGTCTTAGCATTATTGGCTAGACGACAAAAACACACTCATGCACACACATATATAGTCAAGTTAGTCAGCCCATTATAGTCAGTTATCTTAACTTGTAAGTGACTGAGAAATGAAAGCCCAAACTGACACAGAGAGTACTGTATATGCAAACTCAACAAAAGCAGCCACCAGGCTAGGATGTAAACCCCATCTATGTAATTTGGAAGGCCGTAGCTAACAGTGTAGCTGTAACAGTGTTAATAACTGTTTCACTGTTCTACTACCTTAATATGCAGTATATTTTTATAATTTCCCCATGACATTAAACCATTTCCCCCATTCATTAATCTCCCAAATCTTCCCAATATTAAAATACAGAATCATGAGGAACCAACGCCTATCTCAGGATTACTCAGTGCTATGCAGGAACCAGCTCAATGTGGGGCACCCCAACTAGTGCAAGCACATTCCATTGCTGTTCTCTAAAAAACACAGTAGTATAGCTTCATTGGATTTGTAATGTCTAAAGCAAAAGGAAATAACACTTTAAAGCCATATGCAACCCAGTACATGCCTATACAGCCTTCATTATCATTACCAGCTTTCAGACCTCAGTACCAATCCCAAAACAGTTCAGAAGCAAGTAACAAATAACTCTAAAGCCCCCTGTCTTACTCCAGTCCCCTTAGTGTACTGCATAATTGCTCACCTCCCAGGTGCACCACATCATTGCACCTCACTATGGACTACTTCTCTTTTGATTGCCGTGTAGTTCCAATCACATCAAAGCAATTAGGGATTGGTCTCCTCCTTGAAGTTTTGACTGAAGCATGTAGTTTAGTTTTGTGAAGTCTACAAAAGAAGGGGGGTATTCATCCACCATGATGTTCTGATTGCATTAGACTTGTACTTGTACCCCTATGAAGTCCTGCTTGTATTGAAGCAATATGGGGGGATTCCCCTGTGAAGTCCTGATCATGTTGAAGTGTGCAACTTAGTTTTCTAAAATCTAAAAGCAGACATTTTTCTTTGACTGCAAAAACAAGTGTCAAAGGAATTTAGGGGAGGGGGTGGGGGAATATGGGAAAATGAGGTGGTTCAGAAGCATGCTGGTGTTTATTTCCAGTACTGAAAATCCTGTGGTGCTGGTACCATACATTTTTAAAATTTGGGTTTTTCGGTACTTTTCCTGTACCATGCAACTTTAATACACACACAAAGCAATACATTACTTCCACATTCAACACTCATTAAGTGTACTATATAATACAGTTGGTAGCCAGGGCCTTTTAAGCCAAATTACTTTCATTTGAAAAAATAATCACTATAAATTTTAGTGGAAAAAGTATGTGTTTCTGAGGCCCAAAATGATATCATATTCCATTAAAATGAGCAAAATGACTTTATTAGTTAATAGTGGTTAAGATAACACTGTAAAAACTTTTCCTTAATGACTCAACAGTACGGCTATACTGGGTCCCATTAAGCTTCTTCATAACTGCTGCAGTGTTACATATGTAAACAAAATGGATGTATTGATAACGGTACAATAAAGACAAGGAAAAAAGTCCTCAGTATCACAGTCACTTAACATACTGAGAATGAAAACAAAAACTAGTCATGGTGGAAGTAACTTTGCTGCATTCTGGCTATTGTTTGTGCCAATAAGTGAGAAGATGATGGAGAAGGAAAAGAGGCAGGGGTGCCGATGCTGAGTTCTTCACATTTCATTTCTGAATCGTGCACTTCTTCTGCTTGTTCGGGAGCACTGCCCAAATGAGAATAACCCTGTGGGATGTCTGTGCCCAGTTGAGAACAGTATACAGTAGAGTACTGTACTGTACACGTATGCCTGAATGAGAACGGTGCTATGTTGCTCACAAAACGGAACAGGCTAAAATGCAACATTGATTCTCATCACTGCAAAGACTCCTTGCAACTCAGAAAGGGTATTAAAATGAAACCCCTCATTATAATAATATGCTATGGTATATCTGTATCTTAAAATTGAACCTTTGTGTTTTGGAGTGACTGCACTTTTAACAGTTTTCTCTTTTAGTATTTGCTCCAGACAGTTTAGTCATTATAACATGCTGCACTTCTAGAATCCCTCACCCTGGTTAACAAAACTGGCACCAATGCCATAACGTCAGGGGTTAGCAGAGTGATCTAGGACCAACATTTTCATCATTCTACATGATTATTGAGAGACTGGTGTGATGGCATTCTCTGTGGTACTAATGGGGTATATAAAGCTTTAAAGTGGTACGAATGGATGTCCTATTCCAAGTGCCTCTCTAGGCAATCACCTAGTTCAACTTTATGGATGTATTGGCCCTAACCCCCCACTTACACACTCGTAACAAATTGTAAATACTCCATTTAAAATCATAAATTAGTGTAACCTGCCACTCTTTTGTGGGAAGAAAGGAGAGATCCATACAGACACATGAAGAACATGCAGACTCTAGAAAGGATTTTAGCCCAGGATTTTGGATTTGTGTGAAAGTAGCAGTAACCACTTCACTGCTTATAGCAGAATTTCCAGTTTGGTATTTGAAGTAGTCATGTATACATGTTGTGCAATGTTTAAGTGCTTGTGATGACAAAAAATTAAGATGCAGGATGATCCTGTAAGTATTTAATGGAACTATTGTATTGTTTTCAAGCATCAGCGGGTTGGAAAATGGATGGATGGATAAATATTTCTGACTTTTGTTGTATACATATTTTATAGAATTACCTTGGGTAATTGGAAGTAAATTGATCAAACCTTTTTATGGAGCAGGGCCTAGGTGTATAGGAGTTTGAATGTCACATTTTCATGGATTTATTCAAAGCATTCTTCTCTTAAATTGACAAAGCTGCCTTGCATTTTAGTAGTTAGTTTAGTTTTGCATTGTTATGAAAGTATAGCAAAATGATTCAGCATTTGCGGGCCTTAAATATGTGTTCCCATTCACAGTTTTGAACAACCTTGGCAGCTGATGGGTTTCATCTCAGACCATTTTTTAACCACATGCTGGTTTTAAGTACACTCCCAGTTTAATCTGATGACTTGTTCCTTGTCCCAGTCAGTGAACATGGAAACACACAATTGTGTGTGATTTAATTCTGTCAATAATTTAACAGAGATGTGTTTTGGTGTCATAGATTTTAGTGCATGGCTGTCACTTCATGCTCTACATTTATTATTCATTTGTGTTTTATTTGGCTGCCTGTTAAACCTCTTAGTTTTAAAACTTTTCTAGTTCTTGCAGTTCTTTTTAAGTGGTGTTTAACTATGATCAAACACATATGCTGATATATGCATCAAAATATAAAGTTTTGTTATCAGATTATATTGTTTCATCACCAAGAGGATGCTTTAAAGGTGTTTGGAAAGTGATGAGAGAGCAGTACATGTCATGCTTTGTTTTACACTTATCTAACCAGAAACACTGGGTTTTAACAAAAATTGATGTAGTAACAGCCCAGTAAACTGTGACTGAGCTCTGTAATAATGAGTAAAGCTGCTTTATCTAATCACCTTATAGATGTTTGCTCCTCACCAACAGAAATAACACACACTTTGAAGTTAGCTCTTTCTGCTGAAATTATCTGCTGGCCTTTTTCCTTACTGTTCTAGGTTAAAAGCATGTTCAAATTTAGGGAGTACTTGTCCAAATATGTAGATGCTTGTAAACATATGAGCTGCTCAAAATTCATAGCACTAACCATTTAAAAAAACATTTAAAAAAGGATATGTATACATACATCTAATTCAGTTTCTCATTTACATGAGATCTGCTGACTTTTGTTAAGAACTCTTAATCTGTAGCATGAAATCAAATCAGATCACTTAGTCGTCATCAGTGCACTTCCTTATGCTGAACTCAGTTGTGTTTTGGAAATGACACAGCACCAAACTGTTGCCAAGTAACCAAGTAAACAGGCAGAGCAGAGTATTAGTGATCTACACTCACCTAAAGGATTATTAGGAACACCTGTTCAATTTCTCATTAATGCAATTATCTAATCAACCAATCACGTGGCAGTTGCTTCAATGCATTTAGGGGTGTGGTCCTGGTCAAGACAATCTCCTGAACTCCAAACTGAATGTCAGAATGGGAAAGAAAGGTGATTTAAGCAATTTTGAGCGTGGCATGGTTGTTGGTGCCGGACGGGCCGGTCTGAGTATTTCACAATCTGCTCAGTTACTGGGATTTTCACGCACAACCATTTCTAGGGTTTACAAAGAATGCTGTGAAAAGGGAAAAACATCCAGCATGCGGCAGTCCTGTGGGCGAAAATGCCTTGTTGATGCTAGAGGTCAGAGGAGAATGGGCCGACTGATTCAAGCTGATAGAAGAACAACTTTGACTGAAATAACCACTCGTTACACCCGAGGTAAGCAGCAAAGCATTTGTGAAGCCACAACACGCACAACCTTGAGGCGGATGGGCTACAACAGCAGAAGACCCCACCGGGTACCACTCATCTCCACTACAAATAGGAAAAAGAGGCTACAATTTGCACAAGCTCACCAAAATTGGACAGTTGAAGAGTGGAAAAATATTGCCTGGTCTGATGAGTCTCGATTTCTGTTGAGACATTCAAATGGTAGAGTCAGAATTTGGCGTAAACAGAATGAGAACATGGATCCATCATGCCTTGTTACCACTGTGCAGGCTGGTGGTGGTGGTGTAATGGTGTGGGGATGTTTTCTTGGCACACTTTAGGCCCCTTAGTGCCAATTGGGCATCGTTTAAATGCCACGGGCTACCTGAGCATTGTTTCTGACCATGTCCATCCCTTCATGACCACCATGTACCCATCCTCTGATGGCTACTTCCAGCAGGATAATGCACCATGTCACAAAGCTCGAATCATTTCAAATTGGTTTCTTGAAAATGACAATGAGTTCACTGTACTAAAATGGCCCCCACAGTCACCAGATCTCAACCCAATAGAGCATCTTTGGGATGTGGTGGAACGGGAGCTTTGTTCCCTGGATGTGCATCCCACAAATCTCCATCAACTGCAAGATGCTATCCCTATCAATATGGGCCAACATTTCTAAAGAATGCTTTCAGCACCTTGTTGAATCAATGCCACGTAGAATGAAGGCAGTTCTGAAGGCGAAAGGGGGTCAAACACCATATTAGTATGGTGTTCCTAATAATCCTTTAGGTGAGTGTATATCTCTCTTATATCCAGAATACAGTAGAGTACACATAATTTCTGTAGTTCAGCTTTTTAATTGCATCTTAAAAAAGAAAACTTTTGCATCTTAAAAAAAAGAAAACTTTTTGAAAGGTAGCATGTGCTTTTAAAGCATTTAAGGAAACACTGAACAGAGTTAGTGTTTCATTGAAAATTATAAATTAAAGTTTATCAGGATTTTAAAATAGTAAGAAACGTTTGCAAAAAGTGAATTAATAATGCTATTGCACAATGAGACCAGCAATCTTTTTCTTCTTTTGGCTGCTCCCGTTAGGGGTTGCCACAGCGGATCATCTCCGCATATTAATTTGGCAAAATTTTACAACGGATGCCCTTCCTGACGTAACCCTCCCCATTTATCCGGGTTTGGGACCAGCATGAAGAAACACACTGGTTTGTGCATCCCCTGTGGCTGGGTTACAATGAGAGCAGCAACCAACCAACCATTTTCCAACCCGCTGAATCTGAACACAGGGTAACGGGGGTCTGCTGGAGCCAATCCCAGCCAACACAGGGCACAAGGCAGGAACCAATCCTGGGCAGGGTGCCAACCCACCGCAGGAGAGCAGCAATAAGCTGTGAAATTAAAGAATGGGTTTAATTAACAACAAGAATCAGAGCCTAATTAAGCAACTGGTTGGAGTGAAATTGGTTGGAGTTTGAGGCCCTGACTTAGCTGGGTCACTCACTTCACATTTCATTTTTGTTTGGGTGCCATTTAAGGAAAGAAGTGAAGCAATTCAGAGGAACGATGAAGAAGTTCTGGGGAGCAAATCTTGAAAAAACAGGTCAATTAAAATGAATTCAAAAGAAGTTAATTAGCAGCGAAAACAGTGCACTAATTAAGAAAAGGGTAAGAATGAAAACCTGCAGCCACTGGGGCCCTTCAGGACCAGAGATTGGGACCCCTAATCAAAAGTACTACAAATATAAGTTAAATCACAGCAATTTAAATATTTGGCTATCTGAGATGGCAAAGACATATGGAGGATACTTTTGTGTTTAAATATTATTGTTCTTGGAGGTCTTCTTTTGGTTGTGCAAACCATCCCCTTAGACCAGTTTGCCAAGAATCACCCTCCTAATGGTGTATTCACACTAGGCACGTTTGTTCTGTAACATGCCTTAGCACGATTGTCCCAACTCACTACTTCCCTAATGACATGCAGTCACACTGCGCTTTAACTTTCTTGCCCTTGGGCACGCTTTCGTCATCATCTTGTGACTTTGTGTAAAGCCAAAACAACTCCTGAACACAGAGTGACAGCATGTCAAAATGGTTTTGCTTATTTTGTAGTTTTTTTGGAGTTGTGTAAGACAGGATAATGTTCTGTCAACTTACAAACTGAATGTGCCACGCAGTGTTTTGCTGTTAATTGTGCTGCATGTATGAGAAGATGTTTATGGATATAAATGATGTTAAGGGAGGAATTTGCAGCTTTTGTTGCCAACTGCAATTCACTTTCATTTGTAAGGTAGGAATTAACTCTTTAAAGGCGGATGTCAACTTTTGTCGAAATTCAGGGGTAGAGGACAGTAATCAGCTGCAAACAGTGACAAAATTTGCCATTCAGTTTTAGTTTGACTCTCTTTAAAGTTAGCTTTGTTGATTTGATTGAGGTTTCCTGCGTGTGCGTGAGTAGCGAAGAGCAAACAGCCCCTCAAATGGCATCGACATCTGGTGAAAGACCAAAGCAAATGCGCAAAGCAAAACACTCTGCGGACGACGTTTTGCATATCATATCACTGAGTAAGATGCTGAGTTGATGTAAGTGATCTGGAGATCAAAAACGAATGTGAGGGGCCAGCGTCAGCTGATAGTGGTGCTAATGCACCTATGCCAGCGTTCACCTGGGAGGACAGCCTCTTAAGATGACCAGAGGTACAAACCAGATTGCGTAACACAGCCAGGGAGCCAGCCCACCACATATTCCTGCTGGTCATTGAGCTGCCCCTGTGCAGCCCCTGCTGCCAGAGCTGCCGAACGGGCGTTGACAGCAGCCACAGCATGTGGCAAAAGACGTTTCATATTGATTTATGTGTGAAACCATTGCTTTCTATGCTTTTCAGAAAACTGGAAAAAATATTCAGCCCTCAAAGAGTTAAAGCCAGTTTTTAACTCAAATGGTATCAAAAGAAATGAGAATTGCACTACATAGTAATAAGACTTCTCCCATCATTGATGTCATGACTGTGTTCCATGCTCTGGCATGTTTAGTGATCACATTATTCCTGAATCCTACTGAACCGCTTGGAAGAGGTCTGCCCGGCCATGGTATGGTTTGCCTAGTAAAGAGCGATCACACTAGCCATATGAACTAGACTTTTGGGGTTTATATGCAGACAAATATGCTCAGGCACAAAACAAATTATTAGTATGACTACACCCTAAGAGCACATATGACAACATATCTCAAAGGACCTCTAGGGCACACAGATCCTTTAACCACTCCAAGCCTCTTCTCTGATGTAGCAATGACGAACAGTGCTACTGAATTGTTATGTGGTGATTCCTATCCTCAGCAGTGGATGCTCTAATTACAGAAGAATCACATTTCTTACTGATGGTTGTCTAACCTTGGGAGTGGAATACAAAACTAAGTAGCAGTCTATCTTTAGTTTCACTTATTTACAAAGTTTATCTATACTTTCAGGAGGTGTAGTGCAGGTATTTACAAAGTTTAAAGTAGTTGTTCATAGAGTTGAGTGTGCATTTTATTTCCCCTTTTGTTAATGATTTTTATGGACCGGAAATAAAGTTCTAGCTGAAGCTTCTTGAAAATTCAAATTGGAGGCTGGGCTATGGCATTTCTCAGTGATGTCTTTTTGTTCTAACTTGACTGTGATCTCACGTGCTCATCAAAGTGATTAATGCCCAGATGTCAAGCAGACATCTTAAGAATTAGAATCTCCATATTTGAGAGTGTAACTGTAAATTAAAATAAAATGTTCTCTGCAGGTGTGGAAGGAGTACTACTCCGAACTTCACAAGCTTAAAACTTTGGATTCTTGTGCACAAATGAGGGTATAGGGGATTGTAAGATTGATTAATGAATTGTAGAGTTGGTAGTGGGAGAATTGGATAAGTCAGAACTGTGAAGTAGAACTTAAGTCATTAGCTGAACTTTTGATAAGCAACCCAAACTACATCCTGATTATCTTCTGTACTGTTTTATTAGGTTGTTAGTACAGAATCAGGCAACAACTTGAAGAAGCTAAAATGTTGGAAGTACAATGTTTTCCCTATAACTAAGCAGGGAGCTTAAATATCCCAAAGATGTTTAAATAGAGGCAATACACATGAATCATTTGGCTTTTAAAATTCTTAATAAAGGTTTCTTCAAACTTCAAATGTTATTAATCCAGGCTGCTCATTCACTCAAAATAAGCAGCCATTCTGTGACCCTCTGTAGGAATCAGTCTGTGTGAATCTGCACAAGCTTCTCTTTCCTTCTCCACTCCGCTGCCCTCTTGTCTGAGGAGTTTGTCTTTGTGCATACAATGTCTATTATGTGAGGCCCTAGCTTCTTCGTAAGGAAATTGTTTAGATTGTACTTGAGTCTAGTAACCAAAAACATAACACAGGATTTATGATATTTGCTTGTTTAGAGTAGCTGCAAACCATTTAGTAAACCATCTTTGATATGTATTGTATTGTATGTAACTTTCCTCCACAATAAAGCAGTTTTATACAAAAAAAGTTTCACATAACAATTTTCCCAAACTAGAAACATGGCCATAATAAAAACAGAATATCAAATGTTTTTGTATTAAAAAAGAACCCTCATTTTTGAATCTAAATAATCACTAATCATAAAGAAATATTTTCAAAAGTCTAGATTACAGGTTGCCAAACATGAAGTTGGTTTATTTATACAAAAGAGTTTAGTCCAACTTTTTTATTTGTTTGATATTTGGTCAGTTTATCTTTGACTTTTTTGTCTTTATTGTGCTTACAAAATACCCTTGTTAACAGTGTGTACAATTTTGCATGGTTTTATAAATGGATAATTAAAAATTAGGACCAGACAGAAATTATGAAGATGCCAATTCAAAATGAATTTGATATAATCTTATTTAAACCTTTTTGTGCCCTAGGGCGACATCTTAAAATGCTATTTATTCATTGTAAGTTTTGCAAGTTTCGAGTTATACTTGGTAAATTCTGTATGAATGGCTCATTTAGGATAATGATGACGAATTAAGAATTAAAAATGAATAAGTCATAAAATTGCTAAAGTGACAAAGGCAAGGTCGTACTTAAAGCGTGATGAACATTAATAAGGTACTGTACATATTGGGCTAACACCAAAAACTACTCATTAAGCTCATGATCATCATAACTCAGATGGTTTGGTACATATCATTGACAGTCAAGTCAAGACAAATCATACACATTGCCTTTGTTATCATTGACAAGCTTGGTAGTTGTCATAAACTGACACAGAAAAAAAAATGTATTTCTTTTTTTCCAAGTTAAAAACATGTTATGGAGACATGAAGTTTACACATGATGCAGCTGATAATGTGGTGTTATACTTTATGAATGTATACAATACAAATATAAAAACTGAATGTCAATACTTGTCCTACTGTAGCAAATTACAGTGGGTATTAAGAGTTAGATCATTAAATAACGTAACATTTTTAAACCTGCTTAATCTATTCTTGGATTGTGAGATCCAAAACCTAGTCCGAATAATTACTGCATATAGTTTTGGTAAAAATTGGTAATGGATGGATGTAATTTTGCTATGTGTTCATAGTTGGGTTAAAAAAGTAATTGATAACATCAAATGAGTTAGGCTGTGGTGTTAGAACATCCCTATTAAAAAGAGCAATTAATAATTTGCATGTTTAAAAAATTAACATACTTTTTAAAATTAAAGTTTTCCAATTCATTGATCATAAAATTACTCAATTAGTAGGCCCATTTATTATTTAAAAACCAAAACTTAATATTTAGAAAAAGGTAAATTATTTAGAGAGAAAGCAAAAGTTACAATCATTTATGTACCGAAAATGTGGAGCTAACTTTCTGTTCTAGTAGAAGCATTTTTTAGTACAGATTGTTGGCTATATGGTGCTTTGATTGAGCAGTAAAGCTGCTTTATAACTTTATGGATTTAGTCCTTTCTCTATTTGTTGCTTTTGTTTGACATCTTTGCAGAATGTACATATTAGTGCTGTACATAACTTTGCTTTAGTTGTATTTTTTTGTTTTGTTTCAAACATAAGATATCAATGAATACAAAGAAAACTATGAAACCTTGTTTATTCTTGGAATTGTTTTAGAGTAGAAAGAAAGGCAGAGTGAGTACATGGTTTACACTTGTTAACTAACCCAAATCACTGGAAAATTCACATAACTCTGAACATTTGTTTTGTCGTATATTTTGCTTCAATGTTGCTTCCAGCTTTGTAAAGTTTTTGAGCCCTGGATTCAACATTGTGTTAGGGAGGGTGTGTCTTTTCCCGTGAGAATTTTGATTTATGTGCAGAAAATGGATCCCTTTAAACTTGCTGCATTTTCTTTTTTTATAAAGATGGATGTTTGAAACCTAAACCTTAAGCAAGTCTCTTAGAAATGCATGTGTACTTATTAGGTTTTTTTTTATCTTTCCTTTTTGTGACCATTACCCAACATACAGTACATAATGTAAAAGGGAGATCAGCATCCCATTGATGGCATACTGTATATCCACCTTTCATTCTTTGGATACAGTATTTAAATAAACTGTAGGATTGGTTTACTATAATTTTTAATGAAACTTGCTCAGTTTTGCATACAATCATTCATTTATTACTGTTCTGTTTATTTAAATTCCAAAGGAATGTTATTAAGATATATGTTCATTAATATTTAAATACTACACATACTTAAAGATACACTTAACACTAAGGTATAAAAATGAATTATATCAAGCCATTGTATATGGTATGGAAAAAAGGAGTTGCTTGATTACTGTTATGAACTCAAGAGTTCCTAAGTACAATAAGATCCTAAATAGCTCAGAATGCCCACTAGATGGGGAACCCATTATACTCTGACTATTTACCAAAAAGGGCAATGAAGAATCTTTATAAATAAAAGATATATTTTACAGAAATAATCTGTAATAATCAAAGCTCCCAAAACATACAAGCTGCAAAAGGAGTTGCCTTCATAGGCAAATGCAATGCAAGGAAAACAATGTCCCAAAGTACAAATCCAATGAATAAACAAAAAGTGGAGAACAGTGTTGAAAAATCTGGAAAATCACAAAAAGCACAAGAGAAACTCAACCACTACCATGAATCCTTTTAGAATGAACCACTGTGACAGTAGGGGGTGCTGTCGTCCCCTTGAACCCTTGACACTCGACGTCAGACACCAGATAAAAGTCCAATAATTGACTTTATTATTAATCAACAGTGCACAAAGTACCCTCTTCTCCACAATACTCATTCAATAACACAATAATCACTACAATAAACTCTCCACCACTCCCAGACACGTTGCCACCCTTCCACCCAGCTCAGCTCGCTGTCTGGGAGTTCCCAGAGTCCTTTTATTTTCTCTGACCCGGAACTGTTCCAATCCCCAGTCCATGTGATCTCCTACCACTTCCGGGTCACATCAAACGACCTTTTCTTCACCCCGGAAGCACGTAATTCCCCTTGTCCATGTCACTCGGGCGTACTTAAGGGGTGTAAGGCAAATACTTGTCATTCCTCCCTGCAGCGTCTCCTAGTGGCCCCCATGGTATCCAGCAGGGCTATGCATAAAGACTCCAATGTCCATGATGCTCTGCTGGTCTTCGGGGCACCTCCATGCTGCAGGGAGGGCTCCACCTGGCAGCGAGCGGGTATTGGCCAGGATGAACGGCCGGCCATACATCACAAAAGACTGTGGGTTTTCCTAAAACTTTATAGATCTGAGGGCAATACGTTGCAATGATGAGCAAGTACTATAAATTATACATGGAACATTAAAAATACACATTGAGATATAGAAACTAAATAATCAGCACTGTTAGCATAAAAAATAACAAACTAGACATAATTATGACATTTGAACCCCAGCCAGGGGACAACAGAAATTTAAACAGTTACTTAGGTGGAGTAAATGTTAAAACGCTTTGTGTTTTGTTTCTTGGATTTTATATAACCTACCGTAATTGGTTTTACACTTTTTTTTTATGGTAAAAATGCTTCACTCTTCTATTAAAACAGTTATCATAGTACAGTCTAGGACTAAATCAGTTGTGTTTAGCAACTCAATGGTATTTTTATTATTTTAGATTTATAGATGTAAAAGGCCCAAAAATGTCAACATAATAGCTTATTTGTTTATTGACTATTATTTAATCTGAAATGATGTATTAAAGACTATTTAAAATAATTAAGCCATAAGGCCCATAAATGTAAAATGCAAAACATGCCTAACAATATGCAAGGCCAGAATACAAACGGGCAATACATATAAAATCAAAGTATTCCAAAACTAACCATAACTAATACAATACAAATGTTTTGTTAAGTAAGAAAAGGTGAGCAAAAGACAGAGAGAATAAACTCAATTCTCTAGTAGTTAGCCTGTGACCTCCGTACTTTTAAATTAAGACCCACGAACAGTTACAAAAATGTTAAAAAAAAAGTATTGGAGAAAGTAATAAATACATTAACTAAGGGACAAAAACATTCGAAGATGAAAATAAACAGACAGTAATAAGCAAAAATAACTGCAGTGATGGAGTACCAACAAAACCGTGACAGGTATTACCCTTCCACATTGTAAACTGTAGCTTTTCAGGGTTGAGCTAGGTTGATCAGCACTGTTGTGACTTTATCCATGATGGAAAGGTGAAAACCACCAGTAAATTTTAAAGTTATATTTATATATTTATGAATAATTGAGTAACCATACTATTAAGAATGCCAAAAATGAAGACAAAATAAAGAAGAATGAATAAACAATAAGAAATAAATGTGTTAAGCTTACATAAAATCCCAAAAGTAGTAACCTGGAAGAGGAAAGGAATTGTCAAAACCAGAAATAGAAACAGATAAAGTACTTTGTAGAAATTTTAAGTTTTAAGATCCTTAAAATCTGTAACAATAATCTAAACATGGTAACCATTAAATCTATACTAATAAAAGGCAAAGCCCTCACTCACTCACTCACTCACTCACTCACTCACTCACTCACTCACTGACTCATCACTAATTCTCCAACTTCCCGTGTGGGTGGAAGGCTGAAATTTGGCAGGTTCATTCCTTACAGCTTCCTTACAAAAGTTGGGCAGGTTTTATATCGAAATTCTACGCGTAATGGTCATAACTGGAAGCTGTTTTTCTCCATTTACTGTAATGGAGATGAGCTTGAACGCCGTGGGGGCGGAGTTTCGTGTGACATCATCACGTGTCCCACGTAATCACGCAGTACATAGAAAACCAGGAAGACCTCCAAAAAGCGCTGAAGAAAACATGCATTATATAATTGAGAAGGCAGCGAAACAATAAGAAGCGAGCGAGTGACATATACAACCATGTTCATGAGTTCTGCTACTTCGGAAACAAAGCACGATGTAAACCTACACTTTAAATTAAGTTCATAGACAGGCTGCGCTGGCGTTTGTAATTTAGTGCCTGCCCATATAAGGCCGTCCGTCAGCGGCAATCCAATAGCAAACTCCCACTAAATATTCACGGGTGAAGGACTGTGTTTATGGAGAGGAAGATGAGATGGTCAGGGTGGTGTTTGACACAAACTCAGCGAAACTGCGAGAGAAAGTTTTAAGTGCCAGGACTAAGGTAACATTAAATACAGCCATGGACATAGCACGAGATGGCACCAGCACAGCTGGGAACCTTCGATGCATGTACACCGAGCGCTCACGGAACTGACGAGTGCACAGATAAAAGCAACAGTTCCAAAGAGCTGAACAAAACCAATTACACAATTGAAAAGGCAGCAAAAATATGAAGCGCCTGATAAGCATATTCATAAATCCAGCTACTGCGAAACAAAGCACACGGTGGAAAAGTCAATGTCCCGCTAAAGGAAGACAGTGTAAAAAAACCCGTGCATGCAGTGTGTCAGGTCTCAGATAAAGAAGAAGACGAGCTGTTTATTGATGCAGTAAGAAACGAATCGATGAATGAAACCTGTCATCTTTACAACGATTGACAAACACGGAATGTAACTTGAACACAACACATCCTACAAATACGAACCTGATTGAAAGAAATAATGATAATCAAATCCTTGATGACAGCAACACTCAGTAACACTCACAAAACAAATACTGTATATTGACAGTCATGTTACGTTATTTTTAAAATGTTCCCTTTTCTTTTCTAGCTTTTTAACACACTACTTCTCGCTATGATACGCTGGTATATATATATGTATATATATATCCCGATCTACATACTCGAATAATGGATACTTTATTCGCCATCAATGATTGTTTTGGTAAAGCCATACTCAGTGTATTCATTAGATGAACGGTAAAAAGTAAGAGCGAGGGAGGATGACTTATTGAGGCATGCAGGCTGTAGTGCGCCAACTCTATCTGAATTGCGCGATCACATTTAAAAATATATCTTTTCAAGTTCTATTTAGTCCATATGTGTCAAACTCAAGGGCCACGGGCCACATCCGCCCGGCGTAATTATATCCGCCCGAGATCATTTTATATACTGTATTATTGTTATTAATGGCCCAGGTATATGAAGCGCTGGTAACACAATAAACTACAGATCCCATAATGCAGCGCTTCAGCTGCCTTGCCAACACTTACGCGTTAATCAAGTCTAGCTTATGATGCTGCAAGTTATTGCGAAGCTAGCTCACACGATGCTGAGAGAAAAGTTGATTCTGAAAATAGAGCCTTTAAAACCGATGGGAGGCTGAGTATATGTTTACTGAACCCGTGTGTCTCATTTGTGGAGCTAATGTGGCTGTAATTACAGAATTTAATCTAAGACGGCACTATGAGACAAAACATCAGGGTAACCTGAATGCAATGCAGAAGATACAGAAAGCAGAATAATTAAATAAGAATCTGACACTTCAGCGGACGTTTTACCGTGCACAATCACAAAGTGATTTCAAGTGAAGCTGCTTTTATGGGAGACACAAATGCACCAGTGCACCTTGCCCCACTTTCCCTGTTGCCAAGTAATGTTAAACCAAGTCGTCACTACGGTGTTCCCAAATACGCACTTTGCTGATAAACTGAGCGCACTGAGTTTGCACGGCGCTTTGGTGACTTTGAAGAACAAAAAGTCCGTCTACATGCGGCTCGAACCTTGTGCATGTTTGGTAGCACATATCTGTGTGAGAAGCTCTTCTCAGTGATAAAGACTAACAAAACAGCACACAGGAGTCGCCTCACTGATGAGCACCTGCAATCCATCCTGAGAATCTCCACAACACAGAACCTCACACCAAACATAAACGAATTTGTTGCCAAAAAGATGCCAGGCGTCCAGCTCTAAAATGACATATGAGCAAAGACAACTGAATGATTTGATTTGTTATTGCTGAAAGGAACACATTTTATTTATAATTCCAGGTTTTGTTATGCAGCATGTTCATATTTGAATTTGTATAATTTTGACAGGATATATTTTTATCGAGAGCAAAATCTTTTGGGATATTTAAAATCTAAGTTTATTTTTTATATAAAATTACATAAGAGTAAAGAAATTTGAATGTTTGTTCTTTTAATGTTTACTTTATTTCTAACTTGTATAATTTAGACAGGATATATTTTTATGGAGAGCAAAATATTATAAGTTGTTTAAGGTTTGAGTTGATTTATTCAGGAATAATATTCCTGTCTGTTTTTACCATTCCTACCAAAGATATTTCTGTCGACTAAATAAAAATTCCTTCTATTTAAAATTTAAATAGAACTTGAACAAATACGATAGTTCATAATATTCACGCAGACTTGCACGTAAGAGCAAAGCCCTCACTGACTCACTCACTCACTTCTCCGCTGCAAAGCGCGGGTATTTTGCTAGTTAACTATAAACTATGCTAAAATTCAAACCTAAGGAGTCTAAAAAATGAATATTTTTTTCAAAAGCATAGGGCTGCTTGTAGGGATTTTGTGAAGGCACTGGAGCAACCAAGTAATGCCGTAGCAATGTGTTGTGGTAGATAAAAACCTTACATAGTCCTTGCAGGTACCTGAAGCCCTAGTGACAACAGGACCTGAAAATCCTCATCCAAGGTGAGACTTAGGGCCTCATGTATAACGCTGTGCGTAGAATTCGCACTATAACATGGTGTAAGCAAAAAAGTCGAAATGTGCTTACGCACAGAAAAATCCAGATGCAGGAATCTGTGCGTACTCCAACTTCCACGTTTTTCCGCTACATAAATCTCGATCAGCGTGAAAAGTAACGCTCGTGCACGCGCTTTATGTAACGACCCTACTCCTCCCAGAATTGCACCTCTTTGAATATGCAAATCAATATAAATCGCCCTTAAGCGCAGCCTTCTATGAAAAGACAATGGGAAAAGCACGGGGGAAAATATAAGAATTTCAGCGAATACCAAGTGGAGGCAAAGGAAAAACATACTATTTGTTTAATTAAACCGTGGTATAATCAACAAAAGGAAGTTGATCGAGTGACATAGCGTGTTGGAGAAACTTGAAAGCTCACGTTCACAAAATCGCACAGTGCCGGAAATAAAAAAAGAAGTCACATATCAAAGTCGCCGTGAAAAGGCGAGTTGTAGCCCACTGTCTGAGTGTCATATGAAAGCTTATTCGGGTACAGAGAAAAAAAAGGCAAACAGTGGGGAAAAAGCACGAAATGTAAACTTCAATCTCGAAATTTCCACTTTAATCACATAGTTTATTTTGTCATTAAAATAGAACATAATAAACTTCATCTTAAAATCGTTTAACCAGTTTCTCAAATCACATTGCAATTAAAGTAGCACGTTAAATGCTTTGTTTTGTATTTGATCTTCTATGTGTTCTATGTGTGTGAATCACTACCTGCTTCTTAAACCGGTTCTCTTCCTCTGAAAGAACACAGAATCCATTACATTCATGATATTACAGCTCTCTGAATAACTAAAATACTGAGATGTATATGTGATATTTTCATGATGATAGTTAAAGCATGTTATTGATTGTGTACGACCTTCGACGAAATAATTTATTGCAGCAGTACTCATGGGTGGCTCTGTCCAATAGAGAAAGTCCAATGTCAATATGGTATCTTATGCACGGTGGATGGCCACATCCATTGCAGACACTGCATAGCTGCCTCATGCTCATGACACAAGCGTTTAACTTTTGTCGAAATTTGCCGCTGCGTTTTTAGCTGTGTCATTATTTTCTCTTTCTGTTTTATATTCAATATATACAGTATTGGCATGGCCCCCCATGCAGTCCTTGCTTTTCTTTCTCCAAGTAACCGATCCTCACACAATCAGCTCTGTAATAGACATTAAGCCATCTGTAAGCTTAGAGCGCTGATTCTTCAAAACATACAGTTTGAAGATACAGTGATATAAATATTCTAAGTGCTGCAGTGAGAGTAATATGAAAAAAGATGATCCGCTGTGGCAACTCCTAACAGGGCAAGCTGAAAGAAGAAGGTGCAGTTAGAGTAACAATGCTAAAGCAGTTATGGTATTTGGAATACTATGGCTATTCCCTGGACCATTATATTGTTACAAGTTAATTACAATCAGATGCATTACACTAATCTATACTAATAAAAGGCAAAGCCCTCACTCACTCACTCACTCACTCACTCACTCACTCACTCATCACTAATTCTCCAACTTCCCGTGTGGGTGGAAGGCTGAAATTTGGCAGGTTCATTCCTTACAGCTTCCTTACAAAAGTTGGGCAGGTTTTATATCGAAATTCTACGCGTAATGGTCATAACTGGAAGCTGTTTTTCTCCATTTACTGTAATGGAGATGAGCTTGAACGCCGTGGGGGCGGAGTTTCGTGTGACATCATCACGCCTCCCACGTAATCACGCAGTACATAGAAAACCAGGAAGACCTCAAAAAGCGCTGAAGAAAACATGCATTATATAATTGAGAAGGCAGCGAAACAATAAGAAGTGAGCGAGTGACATATACAACCATATTCATGAGTTCTGTTACTTCGGAAACAAAGCACGATGTAAACCTACACTTTAAATTAAGTTCATAGACAGGCTGCCGCTGGCGTTTGTAATTTAGTGCCTGCCCATATAAGGCCGTCCGTCAGCGGCAATCCAATAGCAAACTCCCACTAAATATTCACGGGTTAAGGACTGTGCTTATGGAGAGGAAGATGAGATGGTCAGGGTGGTGTTTGACACAAACTCAGCGAAACTGCGAGAGAAAGTTTTAAGTGCCAGGACTAAGGTAACATTAAATACAGCCATGGACATAGCACGAGATGGCACCAGCACAGCTGGGAACCTTCGATGCATGTACACCGAGTGGCTCACGTGAACTGACGCAGTGCACAGATAAAAAGCAACAGTTCCAAAGAGCACTGAACAAAACCGAATTACACAATTGAAAAGGCAGCAAAAATATGAAGCGCCTGATACATACAAGCATATTCATAAATCCAACTACTGCGGAAACAAAGCACACGTTGGAAAAGTCAATGTCCCGCTAAAGGAAGACAGTGTAAAAAACCCGTGCATGCAGTGTGTCAGGTCTCAGATAAAGAAGAAGACGAGCTGTTTATTGATGCAGTAAGAAACGAATCGATGAATGAAACCTGTCATCTTTACAACAATTGACAAACACGGAATGTAACTTGAACACAACACATCCTACAAATACGAACCTGATTGAAAGAAATAATGATAATCAAATCCTTGATGACAGCAACACTCAGTAACACTCACAAAACAAATACTGTATATTGACAGTCATGTTACGTTATTTTTAAAATGTTCCCTTTTCTTTTTCTAGCTTTTTTAACACACTACTTCTCCGCTGCGATACGCGGGTATATATATGTATATATATATATAACCCGATCTACATACTCGAATAATGGATACTTTATTCGCCATCAATGATTGTTTTGGTAAAGCCATACTCAGTGTATTCATTAGATGAACGGTAAAAAGTAAGGGCAAGGGAGGATGACTTATTGAGGCATGCAGGCTGTAGTGCGTCAACTCTATCTGAATTGCGCGATCACATTTGAAAAAATATATCTTTTCAAGTTCTATTTAGTCCATATGTGTCAAACTCAAGGGCAGGGCCACATCCGCCCGGCGTAATTATATCCGCCCGAGATCATTTTATATACTGTATTATTGTTATTAAAGCCCGGGTATATGAAGCGCTGGTAACACAATAAACTACAGATCCCATAATGCAGCGCTTCAGCTGCCTTGCCGAACAGTTACCGTGTTAATCAAGTCTACCTTAAGACGCTGCAAGTTATTGCGAAGCTAGCTCACACGATGCTGAAGAGAAAAGTTGATTCTGAAAATAGAGCCTTTAAAAACCGATGGGAGGCTGAGTATATGTTTACTGAACCCGTGTGTCTCATTTGTGGAGCTAATGTGGCTGTAATTACAGAATTTAATCTAAGACGGCACTATGAGACAAAACATCAGGGTAACCTGAAAGACCTGAATGCAATGCAGAAGATTCAGAAAGCAGAAGAATTAAATTAGAATCTGACACTTCAGCGGACGTTTTTACCCGTGCACAATCACAAAGTGATTTCAATTGAGGCTGCTTTTATGGGAGACACAACCACTTGTCCCATTTTAGGTTTTTTTAGAGAAAAAACATTTGAAGAATCCGTAATTTAATAAACCACCAAGAAAAGTAACATTGCAACAATGCATGCTACGAATCAATCGCTGTAAACAGAAGTGAAGTGGAGGTTAAAATCCAATAGAAAAAGTCTTCATTAAATACGAGGTTAAAACAATGCTCGAATCTGTCTCTTTAAAAACAAGCCCGGTGCATTCTTTAACTGCCTTCTCGGCCTTATGCGGCCAGCCCTCTGTCTCGTGCACGCGCGTGTGTGTCTCTCTCTCGCATGTGTTTGTGTGTGATGCTCTCTCTCCTCTCTCTCTCTCTCTCTTTCTCGCTGCCTGCACAGGGAATGCACAGGGAGAGACTGAACACGTGTGGGTTGGGGGGTGCAGCGAGACCTGACTTGAATATAAGCCGAGGGTGACGTTTTTCAGCACATTTTGGGTGCTGAAAAACTTGGCTTATATTCGAGTATATACGGTACCAAAACATTTCAATCAAAACATTATTATTTCATTACATTAATTAGTTTTACACGCAAGAGCTATTGTTAAGATTTACTGTTCATATTTTCTGATTGTTCTAGTCACATACAATGTATTTAGTTTTAGTATAATGACCTCTATATCACATTATGTAAACAACTCATTCACTGGCTAGTTTTAATTCATAATCATATACTTTCCATTGATATTTCGGCACTGATCGTACAATATTGCTACCATATTAGCACAATATTTAGTGCTGCAGTCCGACACCTCTATTTACCTTGTTTTGTTTCTTGGCTTGCATATTCTGTTAGAAATGGGTTTTCTCTAAACACTGTAGCTTCCTTTCATATTTCAAAGATGTTGATTTTATATTAGCTACTGATTCTAAACTTGTGTGGAAAAAGTGTGTCTGTACTTGTACGTGTGTACTGTACTTGAGTCTACTACAGTTGTAATTAAAATGTATTCATGCATTGCACATTTCATGTTGCTTGGGTTTGGTATAGTGTCCTAATCATCCTTTAGATATGTTATAGACATTACTTTATGAGAACTGTTTAATAGTGTAACTGTCTTCATTTTTCCACCTTCAATATTTAACTAAGAAATAAGGTGTCACTATCTGTGCTCTCAATAACTTTCATATGTTGCAAGTCCTAAGTGTAAGTATGTCAAGGATTTCAATGCATGGATTTGGTTTAGTACACTCTGTCCTTTTAAATTATTTATTGCCATTGAAAACTATTGAGAGCAAGCTAAATACTTTCACAAGGTGATGGCCGACATGTTCTCTTTCTCAAGTTATACCACTGGTGGTTGTTATAGACTCCATGTTCCCTTTAATGCTGTAATAAATTATATCAAATAATGGATGGAGGGATGTGTTTTTTTAGAATAGTTTACTACAGAATATTAAATAAAGCAATTACATGAGAAAATTCTTAGCCTGTTTTAGTTGCATGTTGAAGGAGAGGAGGCAATGTTTATAGTATCTATGCCGTTACATATTGCTAGTTTTGGTATGTTGTTTGTTTGTTGAAGTACAGTATACTTTAATTTATTGTATTTTTAAATATAGATGACATAAATGATGCATAAATTGTACATTGCTGTAAAAATGTATATTTCTTGAGAAATAAAGCACAAAATGTCATTCAAGGCCTATTCTTTACAATTTGTTGTTGCTAATAGATTTTTTAAATATTATAATACCTTCAGTTTTACATTTTAAAAGGATGTGTTTCTCAGCTATTACTTTTAACAATTGCAAAATAATTCATTTTTATAATTACTAAGTTTGAAGCTGGAGAAAATCCTAGGCTTCATTACCTTTAATGCATTATTAACGTGACATATGTAAAAAATATGTTAACTAATTAATACTTAGAGTTCTTTAACTAATTTAATGACACTGAAGTTTCATTGTGTAATAATGAAAATATGGAAATAAATTTGGAAATAAAACTGAAGCTTGCATCCTGATTTTGATATTCCTTTGCTGACAATAAATCTGATTGTATTTAAAGTTACAAAAGATGGCCCTTTTCAAAAGATTGACCAGCAAAAATTTGGTTTGAAAATAATGTAACAGTAACTGTCTGCACTCTTTGTAAAATTATATAAACGTGCAGGGGCCTGGTTTGAAAGGAGACCATTTGAATTTGTGTCCATGGTAATCAGTTTGAGACTAGAGAAAGTTACAATGGCAGCAAGTCATGAAAGGTCCAGTTGTTTTCACAGGAGCAGTGTAGACATGTTTTGCATTTAGATAAAGCACCACTGGCAGATCTGTGTGCCTAAAGAGGTTTAGATTGAAACTCTATACAGTATTGCAGAATAATTATCAGTAGTTTCGGTTTGATGTTATAAGATGCTATTCTATTACAGCTAAATACCACATACCAAATAAAGTTTCAATAATACACAAGGAACACAGATTACCATAACACACTATAAATATATCAGTTGTATAAAATCAATTGTAATTTAGAATTAATTAGTATAGTGTAAACTAATCCTAAAATAAACCTTAAACCTTATTATTTGTCAAAGGGGCTATAGCTATAGAGTATCATTGTGGCCTAAGATATGAAATTCAATATTGTCAAATTTGAATTTTAACACATCTCCTAAAACAACTTTTTATCAGCATTGTCAAACTATGGTATTTTAAAGCCTTGATTATGTTTAATTAATTTGTTGTCTGTGATAGCAAGATGTATGTTTCTGTGAATCTTTTATTAGAATACCAAATTGAAGTGATGGTTATTTAAAGGTGGATAAAAAGTGACATTACGTCAATGGTAATGAATAAATCAATTAGATGGAAAAAGCACTGTTAAATATATATATAACCGACCCCTGAACTTTGAAAACTTAATGAAAGACTGCTCTCGCCGTGCTTTGATGTGACATAATTATACCTGTTTTGTTGCAGGGCCTAGGACAATCAATGAGGAAACAAATATCTTAACACTTCATTTTTCCTCTATTATGTGCTGGACTGTTACATTCAATGGTCCCATTTAATCACAATTAATAATAACACATCACATTGGAGCAAATTCAATAAGGATTGTCATGAATCAAGTCATCAGATGAGTTAAATTACAGTCTATATTGTAACATTTTGCAAAAGGACTGCTTTCATATTTATTACAATACTAGCATTACTTACGCTAATTTTTTAGGGTCTCAGCTGTTTGGAGGGAAAACTTCATGAATGCAAGAACATTCTAGTATTTATTTATGTTTGAACCATACTGATGCAGATGTAAATGTAAATGTCTTCTACCTCCAAGTACTAGGCTATTCAATGTCTGAGCAGGGTTTGCACATTCTCCCTCTGTATGTATTCACATAGATTTTATGCACTTTTTCCCTATAACTCCCACATCTGAAAGATCTACTACACGTATTAGGTTATTTGACAAGTTCAGATTAACCTGGTATGAGTGCATGTGTATGTGTGTGTGCATCATTATCCTCTTTAATGGAATAGCATTCTGTACTGATTTGGTTTTACTCTTTTCTTCTGGGTTTGGGAAATTAATGGGTGGATGTATTATTTTTATAAAAAAAATTAAAAAGAAATTTGAAGATTTCCCTTTAAACCCAGAATAGTGATATTATTTTCTTGTTGGCATTAGAGGGGCAAGAATGAGTTGGTTTGAGAGAAACAGTCAGCATGCTAGTAGTTAACACTTCTAGCCAGATAGCTTTAGCTATTGCCAGTTTATCTTAGTAGATTTTATTTGTGAACCTTGTAGAAAATTTAAATAGCATTCATTTTTAATGTGTCATTTTTATTGTTGCAATTATACTGGTCCATATTATAGAGTGTAGAATTTAAGTGGAGCATTTTAGTAAGTTCTACATTTTTAAATATCAAAGTTTCCTTTTGACAACAGAAATGCAGTGGGACTCAGCTACAAATCCTAGCAAGGCTGAGCTATAATAAAAGTCACAGAGCATAAAAGATGACATGACATGATTATGATACTGTTTTGGTTTGCTCTTGGTGATTCTTTTACCTTTCTGTGATCTTTTATTATTAAGTAGCAAAATATCTGCGCTTCGTAGCGGAGAAGTAGTGTGTTAAAGAAGTTATGAAAAAAAAAAGGAAACATTTTAAAAATAATGTAACGTGATTGTCAATGTAATTGTTTTGTCACTGTTATGAGTGTTGCTGTCATATATACACACACACACACACACACACACATATAAACATATATATACATATACATATATACATATTGTGAAGGACAGCCGGGTCCCATGCCCGGCAGGGAAGCCCCTGCTGCTTATGTTCCGGGGGAGCCACCATGGACAGTCCAGTACCTCCCCCAGGATGCTTGGTGGCAGCCTCCCTGGCCGACGGTGTTTTCCCAACCACCCGCAGGGCTCCATGGGAGATGGAGTCCTCCACATCTTGGTTGGGGCCCGGCGTGGCGCTAGGGGGAGCTGCCTGCTTCCCACAGCCCGGCTGGATGAGCCTGCAGCCCCACCTGGAAGTGCAATTAGGACCAGGTGGTTAATCACCTGGAACGCTTCCGGGTGGGCTATAAAAGGGCCCAGCCACCACCACTCGGTGAGCCAGAGTTGGGAGGAAGGAGACGAAGCTTGCCTGGGAGGAGTGGTAGAGAATTGTGGTTTGTTTTTGTGCTTTGTTTTGTACTTTGGGACTGTGTTTGGGCTGTGTGGCACGGGGAAGACGTGTCACACAGCTGAAGAAAAAATAAAGCCTGTGTGTTTTTGTACACGTGCCTCTGCGTGGTCTGTGCCGGGTCGGGCGCTATATAGCGCCTTTTACAATATATATACATATCTACATATACACATATCTACAAATACACGTATATACATATACATATATATATATATATATATACTGTATATATATATACATATACACATCTACATATACGTATATACATATATATACACATACATATACACACTTGTCACACACGTGTGCATAGGAGGCAGCTGAAGGGCTTAGAGAGGACTGATTATACATCTGCCCTTTACGCTGACGCTTTTTCTAAGTTCCCTACAGGTCTTTCCCAGGAAATCCCACCAGGAGCCACCACCTAGAATCGGGACACATCACTTTATAACAGCTAATGAGAAGCTCCCCCATATGGTTGTCTGCCAGGGGATTGCTAAGGGCACACAAACAACACTGCCGCATCCCCCTACAGTCCGCCTTGTTCCCTGACAGGTCGCAGGCAAGACGGTCTGGCGACTTCGGAACAGGCTCTGGAGTGCGTGGCAGGGACTTCCTCAGTGGGACATAGCTCCCGTGTAGTCCACCAAGGGGCTGTTCTGGCCTCCCAGGTTTCAAAGCCAGCCTCGGGGTCTTTAGGAGCTGTAGGAGCTCCTGCATGGAATGAAAATCACCCCAGGCCGGCTGGGCAAAGTCCTGGGGTAGGTGCTGCAACAGCAGAAAACAGGCAACCTGCTGCACGATTTGTAGCGGGGTCAATTCGAATGGCCATAGCCACAGACCCACCTGCTGCCAGAGAGCCATAGCTTGTTCTGGGAGCCCTCTATTTGGGTTAAACTCCTAGGTTTGTAATTCCTTCACCTGCTGGCCTGGGGAAAGCCCATCATTATCAGGGACCTTGGTCCCGATGGGCAGCTTGGCTCTCCTGCACAGGAGAGCATAATGAGCCCCTTTAGTGTCCTCCCCAGAAACCAGCCCACGTCTGTGGGTCCCTTCCACCTTCTCCACCAGATAGGGCTTCAGCCCAGGGTTGCCCTCATGGAGCAGAGCCTGCACCGGGTCCTTCCTGACCCCCCAGCGCACTCCCCGCCCTGAAACTCGGCCCCGGTACTTTCCTACCTGGTTCTTTCTAGGGTCGTGTCCCGAGTTCTTCAGGGACATCCTGCCGACTACGCCACTGTAACAAGAAGAGACACGAGGCATGGCAAGGTTTGGGGCAGCCACCCGTTTAATGTGGTTACCTGGCTGCGTAAGCAAATGATTCATGTGAGTCAAGTTTACACGACAGAGTCCAAAAGAGAACTGCCTCCCAGAGAAAAAGCGGGAGACTTTATAGGACGTTGGGTGGAAGTGACGTCGTCCTCGGGGCCGGGACCGGAAGTGATTTCATCCTCGGGGCCGGAAGTGATTTCATCCTCGGGGCCGGAAGTGATGTCGTCCCCGGGACCGGAAGTGATGTGTCCCGATTCGAGGTGGTGGCGGCTCCTGGTGGGATTTCCCGGGAAAGACCTGTAGGGAACTTAGAAAGAGCGTCAGCGTAAAGGGCAGATGTATAATCAGTCCTATCTAAGCCCTTCAGCTGCCTCCTATGCACACGTGTGTGACAACACATACATATGCACATATACATATACACACATACATATACACATATACATATACACATACATATATATATACACACATACACATACATATATATACACATACATACAGTACATACATACATTCACACATATATATATATATAAATAACTACATATATATATATATATATATACATAGCAAAATCCCCACGCTTCGCAGTGGCGAAGTACTGCTTTTAAATTTTTATTAAGAAGAAAAGAAAACCTTTTTTAAACTGAGGGAAAATATACCAATAAGTATTTGTTAAGGATCTCTTTGTATACCACGTTGTCAGCTCAGCACTCCGGTTGTAATATGACCAAGCTGTGTGAGCTTACTCTTGAGAATGCAACGTATAGTTGTCCAGGAGAAAAGCAATCTTCCCTCAAATCTATGTCAACCTTTTGTAGGGTCTGTCCCTGAGACTTATTAATTGTCATCGCGAAGCAGAGCCTTACTGGAAATTGGAGGCATTTGAATTGAAATGGGAGATCAGAGAGTATAACGGGGATGTGAGGAATACATTCAGAGTGTGGAGAAACTTTAGAGACAGCGTGTGTATTAACTTGTGGATTTTTCTGTGAGTATTTGGTGGCAGCGTGATGAAGTTGCTTCCGCAAGACCGCGCTAGCTGTGGAGCTCAGCTCGGAGCGAAATGAAGTGAATGAAATGATGTGAATGGGAGGGGAGATGATGATGTGACTCCCCCACCCGCCTTAACTCTCAATCTCTCCACAAACATAGTCTCTCGGATCTCAACTCTCCTTTATATAAATCAGTAAAGGAGAGAGGACTAAACACTAAGGAAAAAGAACGGCAAGACCGCGTCAGGTGCGGAGCTGAGCTCATAACAAAATCAAGTTAATGAAATGAGGTGAATGGGAGGAGAGATGATGACTTGACTCCCCCACCCGCCTCAACTGTCAATCCCTCCACAAACACAGTCTCGGATTGTGATGTCCACGGCTTTATTTAATGTTAGCTCAGACCCGGACTTAAAAGTTTCTCTCGCACTTTTGCTGAGTTTGAGCCAAACATTATTCTATCCCTGACGATCTCAACTCTCCTTTATATAAATCAGTAAAGGAGAGAGGACTAAACACTAAGGTGCGGAGCTCAGCTCGGAGCGAAATGAAGTGAATGAAATTAGGTGAATGGGAGGGGAGATGATGACGTGACTCCCCCACCCACCTTAACTGTCAGTCCCTCCACAAACACAGTCTCTCGGAATTTGCATAAGCACAGTCCTTCACCAGCAATTTTAACTTAGTTACAAAGTGATCAAAACTCTCGTTTATACCCTGCATCCTCCCATTAAACTTGTATCTCGCGAATATCGTATTAGTCGTGGGCATGACAAATGCTAGCGGCAGCCTGTCTATGAACTTAATTTAAACTTTAGGTTTACACCGTGCTTTGTTTCCGAAGTAGCTGCACTCATGAATATGCTTGTATGCGTCACTCGCTTCATATTCTTTTCCTACCTTCTCAATTGTGTAATGCGTTTTTTGAACAGGTTTGATTCATCGAAGTGATCACTCGTACTGCGTTCAGTCAGTTCACGTGAGCCACTCTCTTGTGTGAGGTTGCGATGTCCACGGCTTTATTTAATGTTAGCTAAGACCCGGCACTTAAAAGTTTTTCACTACAGCAATTTTAACTCCGTTAAAAAGTGATCCAAAGTCTCATTTATACCTCGTATCTTCTCATTAAACTTGTATCTCGCGAATATGGTATTCGTTGTAGGCATGACAAACGGCAGCGGGAGAGTGTCTATAAACTTAATTTAAACTTACGGTTTACACTGTGCTTTGTTCCCGCAGTAGCTGCACTTATGAATATGCTTGTATGCATCACTCGCTTCATATTCTTTTGCTGCCTTCTCAATTGTGTAATGCATTTTTTCTTCAGCGCTCTTTGGAGCTCTTCATTGTTTTCTATGTACTGCGTTCACAGTCAGTTCACGTGATTACATGGGAGGTGTGATGATGCGAATCGCAACTCCGCCTCCCACGGCCATCGAGCTGCAGTCTATTACAGTATATGGATAAAAATAGGTTCCAGTTATCACCATTACGCGTAGAATTTCGAAATGAAACCTGCCCAACTTTTGTAAGTAAGCTGTAAGGAATGAGCCTGCCAAATTTCAGCCTTCTACCTACACGGGGAGTTGGTGAATTAGTGATGAGTGAGTCAGTGAGTGAGTGAGTGAGTGAGTCAGTCAGTCAGTCAGTCAGTCAGTGAGGGCTTTGCCTTTTATTAGTATAGATGTCATACTATGCATATAGCTTCTAATGCTTCAGTGAAGACAGATGGAACACTAGATTTCCAAGTTATTAATGCAGTGCCTAAGGTGCTTTGGAAACCATTGAAACATGTAACATAAACATTACAGCACTTTTAAATCTTATTAATCCAGGTCAGGACTGTGGGATCCACAGCCTGTCCCAACAGCTCTTGGATTCAAGATAGCCAGGCACCGCGGACAGGGTGCTAGCACCTTCACAGAACACACTCATGTACACACGGGCAGATTTGTAAGCAGTAATAACTTACCTTCAGATCTTTTGGGATGTGGGAGGAAAACCAGAATACTTCAAAGGAAAACTGGAGTACTTCAAAGGAAAACTGCACAAACAAAGACAGAATGTGCAAATGTCACACAGGTACAGAAATTGAACCAAGAATACTGGATCTTTGAGACAGCAGTTCTGTGCAATGTGCTACATTGCTTTTCAAAATAATCTTATAAGACATGCATACTGGGATTTATTTTTGAGGACAATCATAATTCACAAATGTAGTTTTTTGTTGCTATATTATGTATAGCTTACATTGTAGAAGAGATTTTTAATCTTGTTTCTTTTGTTCCTTTAAATTTTGTATTTTAATTTGGTGATAAAGGTGTCTCAACACCCATAGTAAGTAAAGAGAAAAACGTGCAACTTCATGGTTAGATTCTGAAATACAGTATCGCCTGTAGCACAAAATAGCTTATAGATTGGAACATTTCAAAGCAGATCTATACCACCTCATTGCTTATGCAATGAAATCAATTTCTGTGTGTTTTGTCAGTCTTTTCTCAATTTCTGTTACATACTGTACATTTAATGAACATGATTTAGATATGATTAAGGCTTTAGATATGTTTTGTTCCTTTTTACAATTTCAGCTCTATTCTAGACAAGTATTACTATTAGTGGACACAGACAGGCGGACATGTTGTTAATCACCACCACACGTTTATTTTACACTGTTTACAATAATAAAGTCAGTGCACACACATAAACCCCCACACAGTCCTGGCCACACAATGCCTTCCTCTTCAGGCCACCTCCACTCTCTCTCCTGCTTTGTCCTGCTTCCACCCGACTCCAACCTCGAATGAAGGGAGACGGCCCCTTTTATTTCATCCCGGATGGGCTCCAGGTGTATCCCGGCACTCCTCCCTGGACACGCCCCAGTGTGGCGGAAGTGCCGGCTGTTCTCCGGAAGCTCTCCGGGTGTCCCTCTCCTCTTCCCCCCAGCACTTCCTGGTGTGGCGGAAGTGCTGAGGTCCAGGGTCCCCAAGGCATTGGGGCGCCCCCTGGTGGTGACCACGGGTCCCTACAGGGTTGGGCTTCCAAGCCCCCTACCCATGGCCCCCAAAGCAACCAGGATGGCGGCCTCCATGTGATCCAGGGTGGACATAGACCCTCTTCCGGTCCCTCAAGGCGTCACGGCCAGTTCGTTGCCTCTGGCATCCCTGACAATATATATATATATATATATATATATATATATATATATATATATATATATATATATATATATATATATATATATATACAGTCATGTGAAAACATTAGGACACCCTTTGAAAGCATGTGGTTTTTGTAACATTTTTAATAAATGGTTATTTCATCTCCGTTTCAACAATACAGAGAGATTAAAGTAATCCAACTAAACAAAGAAAACTGAAGAAAAGTCTTTTCAAGATCTTCTGTAAATGTCATTCTACAAAAATGCCTATTCTAACTGAGGAAAAGATAGGACACCCTCACATGTATTCCCTCTTAAATTGGCTCAGATCTCACACAGGTATATCACACCAGGTGCACATAATTAGTAGATCGTTACTCTGCATGTTGAATGAGGCTTGCCCTATTTAAACCTCAGACATTTAGTTTGGTGTGCTCCTGACTGTTGAAGTGAGAGTGAGCACCATGGTGAGAACAAAAGAGCTGTCAGAGGACTTCAGAAAAAGATTGTAGCAGCCTATGAGTCTGGGAAGGGATTTAAAAGATCTCAAAAGATTTTGAAATCAGCCATTCCACTGTCCGGAAGATAGTCTACAAGTGGAGGGCTTTCAAAACAACTGCCAACATGCCCAGGACTGGTCGCCCCAGCAAGTTCACCCCAAGAGCAGACCGCAAGATGCTAAAAGAGGTCTCCAAAACCCTAAAGTGTCATCTCGAGAACTACAGCAGGCTCTGGCTACTGTTGATGTAGAAGTACATGCCTCTACAATCAGAAAGAGACTGTACAAGTTTAACTTGCATGGGAGGTGTGCAAGGAGGAAACCTTTGCTTTCCAAGAGAAACATCGAGGCCAGACTGACATTTGCCAGAGATAAAGTTGACAAAGACCAGGACTTCTGGAATAATGTTCTTTGGACAGATGAGTCCAAAATTGAATTATTTGGACACAACAGCAGAGGACATGTTTGGCGTAAACCAAACACAGCATTCCAAGAAAAGAACCTCATACCAACTGTGAAGCATGGAGGTGGAAGTGTCATGGTTTGGGGCTGCTTTGCTGCAGCAGGACCTGGTCAGCTCACCATCATAGAATCCACGATGAATTCTACTGTGTATCAGAAGGTGCTTGAAGAACATGTGAGACCATCAGTTAGAAAATTAAAGCTGAAGCGGAACTGGACCATGCAACATGACAATGACCCAAAACATACTAGTAAATCAACCAAAGATTGGCTGAAAAAGAAGAAATGGAGAGTCCTGGAATGGCCAAGTCAAAGTCCAGATTTGAATCCCATTGAGATGCTGTGGGTGACTTGAAAAGGGCTGTACGTGCAAGAAACCCTCAAACATCTCACAGCTGAAAAAGTTCTGCATTGAGGAGTGGGGTAAAATTTCCTCAGACCGATGTCGAAGACTGGTAGATGGCTACAAGAACCGTCTCACTGCAGTTATTTCAGCCAAAGGAGGTAACACTCGCTATTAGGGGCAAGGGTGTCCTATCTTTTTCCTCAGTTAGAATAGGCATTTTTGTAGAATGACATTTACAGAAGATCTTGAAAAGACTTTTCTTCAGTTTTCTTTGTTTAGTTGGATTACTTTAATCTCTCTGTATTGTTGAAACGGAGATGAAATAACCATTTATTAAAAATGTTACAAAAACCACATGCTTTCAAAGGGTGTCCTAATGTTTTCACATGACTGTATATATATATATATATATATATAGTGATGAAATAACATACACAAACAATATAAAGAGTTGGGGAATGGCCCTGTATATTGCTTTGTAGCAAAGTTGGTCAAAAAACTGCAAAATAGCAAACATTCGACAACATTTTCATTGCACTGGTGGCTTATATACAAGAAAATGCCTGCTGGAAATTATTAAAGAGGATGTGACGTCATCGTTGGAGGACCGGAAGTGTTGCCATCATCAGGAGCCAGAAGTGACGTCCTCATTAGTGGACCGGAAGTGACGTCATCATAGGGAGCCGGAAAGTGATGTCATCATTGGGAAAATGGAAAGTGACATTATTATTGGAAGCTGGAAGTGATGTCTTGGATGAGGAAGTGGTTGAGGTGCCATTTTCAGGAATCTGGGTTATTGTAGGTGGATTTGGATTATTTGTCATCTTTATTTCTACAAGGTCAGAGAGAGAGACATCAGTACCACAATACAACCCCCCTTCCGATAATAAATCGATCACCTCTGGGTTGTTGACTGCCTCCGAAGCGCATGTGTGTGACTATATATATATATATATATATATATATATATATACATACATATACATACTGTTTATTATTGCCTTCAGCTTCATCCCCATAATCCTGCCTTGAATTAAATGGGTCCAGAAACGAGACTGATCAGTGATTAAAGGAATGGATGTATTCTGCATGTAAACCAGTGAAAAGAGGCTGCAGTGTACAAAAGTGTGTGATTGTATATTCTGAGATACTGTTACTCTTAAAGATAAGGTGGCTTACTTGGCAGCTGGGGTGGCAGTCTAAAGAAGGAATTATGCCTTCCTTATAGGGTAAAATCCTGGAAAGAGAATGACATTTACTCGTTCCAGAAAGGAGAAACAATAATTCTGCAGAATCTAATGTAACAAATGGATGTACAGTATGCAAGTGGTTTCTTGCTTTTAATATGCCTCATGTCTGTGAATGATGTCAAATTCCCCACATACCTCACCTGATGTGTTAGTAGTCACTAGAAGTATTTAGTCACAGTCTGTACAACTATAGGTTTGACATCAATAAGTTTATTTCCTGGGGATAGCCACTGACTAATTTCCAAGTAAAATTTTCTGCAGTAACTTTGAAACCTTGAGGTTTTGTCATCATTCCACATTCCAGACTGGAGCCTTTAAACTTTAGCAGAAGACATAAATCCTTATATGAATAATTCATAAGCTAACAAAGCTCAGAAATATGCACAGTTTTGCAGAGTGCTATTGTGTGACAGTTAGACTGGTGATACATGGCTACAGTAGGTTGAGTTTTAATGTATGGTAAAGATTTTTGTTCTTTGTTAATTGTGTTTGGAGTTAAGGTGACAGGTTCTAACAAGAAGGCTTTACATGAATGCACTCAAATAGAGGGAGGACTGGTCAAGAGAGGTTGAGACACACAAAAAATATCAATTAAAGAGCTGAAGATAAACATAGGGCAACAGATATCAAATATTTTTAAATTGATTCTGCCATCTGTCTTACAGAGGTAATGTAGCAAGTAAACAAAACAATAAGCTAACACTTATTTAAAACTCCTTCACATACTATGTACCTATTATGGCATTTCAGTTATAGGATGATGTATAACTTGGCACATTTAGCTAGAGAATTGTTCTGGTTATGCTTAAAAGTAGAGTCTTCATTAATTATATTTTTCTTCTCAGTAAGTTTGTAATTAAGAGAGGATGTATTTAAATTCTTCTCTGCTCGAATAATTGCATCACAAAAACTTATATTACCTCCTAAATAACTGTTCATAGAATATTAGTTTCATGTACCTCTGGACTTAGGAGCATGTCCTGATGTAATAGGGAATTAAAAAGTCAGTCTCTTCACTCTTGAGAAATTTTAACTATTTTGAGTACTAACCCAGGCTTATTTTGAGTACTAGTCCAGGTTTACAAAGTTTTTAAAACCATCTCCAAATTATTGAACACTTAAGGTCATTGATAAAATTAATCTGGTTCTTAAAGACACTAGTTGAATCAGTGAACAATAGACAAAACTTAGAAAAAAATGTCATTTCACTTAGTTTAAAGGAACACCATGCTGTTTTTTGAAACAGCGAAGAAAGCTTACTATGAAACACGGAGTTAGATAACATTGTTATACCTAAAGCAAGTACTGTACTTCACAATAGTTCAGGATTGTTATTTAACTATTAATAACATGAGCCTTTGATGGCTAATTCATGCTGAGTGTAGAATTCTGTATGCTGACAAACAAATTTAATCAAAGAGAAAGTAGAGAAATAACAAGCCTTAGTTGAAATTTTTCATCACATTTGGCAGCAAAGTATCTTGGGATTTTTTTTTCTTAGTGTTACAATGAATTTTTTGCTCTCTTTAAGAACTGAATAGTGTACAACTTACTTTGCTTATGTGAAAGCTTAATGGTTTATTACAAAAATAGCAGGTAGTGGCCTTATGTACTTCAAGTCAATGTAAATTTAGATGAGCAGAGAATTTTAAACAGACATATATAAAACAGTAAATTAAAACATATGAAGCAGTCTAATCTCAAATATTGGTTACTACCTACTACATACTACCAGTGTAATGGCTAATTTTGAAAGGCCTCATAGTCCTGAGCTGACTTTAGATAATGTACTGATGTGTGTTTTATGTGCCATACCACCTCAGTCACATTGTGGAGACTGCTGTATATTTGAAATCCACACATATAATTAACAAAGAAGGTTTAACTGGGATGATTTGAGTCCAGAATTTTTCTTACTAGATGTAGTACAACATTGTAAATTGGGGTGTTTTTACCTAAACTGATTTAAACTCATTTAAACTTTAACTTAATTCAAATAAAAAATGAAAATTGCATTGGTCTATATTGGAAAATTTGACTTTAATATTTTTGAAAGTTAAAAATTGTACTATTATTATTTGTGACCCAAGTGCCAAGATGTTCTACCTTGAGAGTTCTTGGGAATTTCAAAATCTATATTTACTTATATTGCTTACTAAGTGATTAAAAGTAAAGAATAATAACTGGTGATATTTCACCTAGGACCAGAATGCCTCTTTCTTTGCGACTTTCTGATATAATATCTTTAGAATAATGCATGTTCACTTATGTCATTACAGAAGTGCATTGTTACTAAAAAATCTTGACGTCAGATTCACCATCCCTACTAATTACTCACAGAAGTGATGTTCAAAATGATCATGCTTTGATATTTAAGGAAGCATGACTCATTGTCATGCTAAGGGCATGGCATCTTTGAACAGTACATTTGTAATTTAATTGTTTTACCCAGACATATAATTTCTGAATATTGCTAAAGGGTGTGTGATACATTTGTACCTGGTTTGAATGCTATATGATCCTTTCTTTCAAAATCAATGTCCTCTTAAATTTTATTGTATGTTACCTTTTGAAGGTCATTGAATAATTTTAGACAAGTTAAAATGCCTTCATATCTGCTTTTTAATTTTTTTTAATTTTAATATGTTAACAGATATTAGCAACAAAACAATTTCAGCTGAATATATTTTATTTTATTCATATACTATTAAAATTAGTTCATCAGCAGTTTTCTTTAAGGGTAAAGTGTGAAACAACAATTTAAATATGTCACAAAAGAGCCATCCAACTGTTGTTTCCAATGTATTTTATTTCTAGTAATGTAAAAGACACCAGGATATACATTGAATTCATTTCAACTATTTTTATATTGTATTCTCAGTGTGTCGGAGTCTTTATGGTTTTTTTTTACTATATTTTTTATACTAAGAAAATTCTAAGAAAATATCTCAATCCGTGCTGAATATGCAATCACCAATTAGCAGTGAAAACATATTGTTTTAACATTATAGAACTGTATTTTATGTTTACTATATATCCAAATATGATCAATTCATTCATTCATCTCAGGATCAGGATGTTTTCCAGGTGACAGTCATGCCTACTCTCATTAATCACACACTTAAGTTGCCAATTTACCTTACATGCATATTTTTGCAAAGTAGGGATAAACTAGAGCACTTACTGAAAATTCATATACAGTAGACTTAAAGAAAATATGCAGACAGTATTCAGACAGCAACTGAGTATCAGTTTTTGTGTAGTGGGGAATCAAGAGTAAACAATGAAACCAGTACATCAGGAATTTTTTGACACTTATTTTTTAGGAAAATAAAACAGAGAAATACATACATTAAAATATTATGCCCAGTATTTTACTATCCAATATAGATAGCAAAAAATCAATAAAACTTACAGCAATATTAAAATAAGTATTCACATGCAGTAATGTATGCTTGACAGTCCCAGCTTTATAGAAAAATTTAATACCCAAGGTAATCATAACATATTCATGGGGGTTGGGGTTTGGGGGATTATTTTAATTCAGCAATTACCCTGATTTTTTTAAGATAGAAGAAGTGCTTGTTTTTTATTTTTTTAACTAAAGGATGAGCTGAGGTATAGCTAATTAAGGATGCTGTGTAAGCAGTCCCAACCTGGGAGATGGCCTTTCAGGGATGATTAAGGTATTTAAGGCATGAATTATTCATCTCATTTAGAGAAGGTGTAGGTATTCATTCCAATTCATTTCATCATGCTGGCCCCACGTTTAAAGTGGGTTCCTTGTATGCTATAATATTCTGTAAAATATTCTGTAATATTCTGTAAAAATACTTCATCAGTTTAATCAGGCATTCAAGAAGGCTGAAAAAGGAGTAATTGGGAAAAAGCCAAATATGAAAGTGGCACAATTAGGCAATAGTGTTTATCCTTCAACAGAAAAACAAGAATATAGTGCATAGTTTTAGGTACAAGCGTGATTGGCGAGGTAGGAGGAATTTAGGAATAATATAGATCTTCTGTATGTATACTGCAAAGTACAGATGGATACACGTTCTGTTAGTGACAACACAAACAGTATAACTGTATAACTTTACTTGTTACATGCTAAACTTGCATGACTTTAACAATCTGGAGTAAATACCTGAATAAAAAGAATATTAAAATAGTATAAATATTATCCAAATAATGCTTCAGAGGGTATAGCAACACCATTTGTTTCAGCACTATTTTTATACGGATAGACGTTTTGTACGTAATCAGCAAATTTGCGACACCTGTGGGAATTGTTTGCATCAGGTTTCAAGGCTTAATCAATTTCCATTGCTGCAGAAAGGATGTACATTGTTAGCCAATTACATGTTCCATTTGTACTTTACACCACTTCAAGTTGTTCACTAGACTTAATCTTCTTAAATTTCAATAAAAATGGAAAAATGTATGTGTTCTGAAACTTTTGAATGGTGTATATATAGTATACTGTGTAGTATATAATATACAGTATATTGTGAGTTGCAAAAGAATTGAATGATAGTAGAGGCCAAGCTAAGGAATGGCTACATTAGTGAAGCAAGATATTATAAAGACTTTTCTTTCTGACTTAAGATTGTAAGGAATTCTTTGCAACTAAACTATCTACACAAAAACTAAAAATACAGCTTTCTCTGGTGCAAGCATCAAAATATTGTAGTGTGATTCCCTATATGACCATGTATTTATAAGAAAGTTTGTTATATTAGGGTGCCTCTATATTCAAATGTTAAAATGTAATCCTTTCATCTCAACATCTATGGAGGAATATTTCGGGCAATAATAAATAAATAAATAACTAAATAAAGTACTGTAAAATGTGAGCATAAATAAATGTGTCATGATATTGGGCATAAGTAAATAAATGTGTCACGAAATATATTTTTTGTTGATTATTTGTTTATTTATTTATTTAATTTTGCCGGAATATTCCTCCAAGTGGATCACGAGATACAGCTTAAATAAAACTGTCACTTTCACTCGTCAAAGTTGAGAGTGTGGGCTCTAGAGCGGGTGGGCTCAAATACATGCTGACATTTAGATATAAATCCACAATGGAAACAAGAAACACTTGACCAACAACCATAACGTAAATCTAAAATGTCTTACACCTGAAGGCAAAGCATGATTACAATTCCAAATTACCTAAAGACTAGAGAAAAAACAGAAAACATTTAAAAGAAGAAGAAGAAAACAATGCATGAGGACTACATAAGAGTAGCGCTCATTCTTTTGTTTGGTCTATCATGTAATGAGCAGTTGTATGCAATAATGATTATAATCCACGCTTCCATGGGCCTCAGCTTCAGAAGCCAAGACAGAAAATTAAACACCAAAAAAAATACAATGAGGAAAAACTGAAGAGGGAAAAATATAGCAGTATTGTCAGGGCCCGGACTGAACTGTGACAACTAACAGATTCACTAAAGTATGGAAATGTGTATTCTCACAAATTATTTTTACCTCTCACGTACATAAGCAATATTCCTAGTATATTTATCCCATAGTTTTACATCAGATACAAAATTAGAAGCATATATTGTAAATGAAAAGGTTACATAGAATATAGTGTTTTTATTTTATCTTCTATTGTATTTTGCAGTACAATATAATTTATGCTTGACTTGTGTGATAGCTTATATAAAATAATGGCTAAATTAAGTTTATTGTTTTCATATATGTTTTGGAATTTTTAATTCCTTCGTTTAGTAAGCATGTTTCTGTTGGTAAACTTAAAAGTATGTTATTATTTATAGTGTTAAACTGTTTCTAAGATACCTTGTTATGCTGGCCTAACATAACAACAAATAACAGTGTTCATATTTTATGTTTTCTCACTATTATATCTGAACAAAAATGGAAATTAAAAATACCTAAATGTAGGTAATGTATATATGCAAACTTTGTACAAAACATTTATTTTCTGAGGTAAGTTGTTAAGAGGTACAGTGGAAAATTCTTACTGTAGTTGTGTATTTTACCTAATTACCTTTGATTCTATAAAACATGAATTAAAACAATATGAAGAGACCAGTTTGATTTGGTAACTAATTAATCCCAAGGGGAAATTCACATAATCCAGCAGCAGTATACTGATACAAAAAACAATATTAAATTAAAGAGTAATAAAAATGCAGGTAAAAACAGACAATAACTTTGAATAATGTTAATGTTTACCCCAGGGGGTGGAACTGAAGAGTCGCATAGTGTGGGGGAGGAACAATCTTCTCAGTCTGTCAGTGGAGCAGGACAGTGACAGCAGTCTGTCGCTGAAGCTGCTCCTCTGTCTGGAGATGACACTGTTCAGTGGATGCAGTGGATTCTCTATGATTGACAGTAGCCTGCTCAGTGCCTGTCGCTCTGCCACGGATGTTAAACTGTCCAGCTTCATTCCTACAATGGAGCCTGCCTTCCTCACAAGTTTGTCCAGGTGTGAGGCGTCCTTCTTCTTTATGCTGCCTCCCAGCACACCACCATGTAGAAGAGGACAATCGCCACAACCATCTGGTAGAACATCTGCAGCATCTTATTGCAGATGTTGAAGGGCGCCTGCCTTCTAAGGAAGTATAGTCGGCTCTGACCTTTCTTACACAGAGCATCAATATTGGCAGACGAGTCCAATTTATCATCCAGCTACACTCCAAGATATTTATAGGTCTATACCCTCTGCACACAGTCTCCTCTGATGATCATGGGGTCCATGAGGGGCCTGGGCCTCCTAAGATCAACCACCAGTTCCTTGGTCTTGCTAGTGTTCAGGTGTAAGTGGTTTGAGTCGCACCATTTAACAAAGTCCTTGATTAGCTTCCTATACTCCTCCTCCCCACTCCTGATGCAGCACACGATAGCAGTGTCGTCAGTGAACATTTGCACGTGGCAGGACTCCGAGTTGTATTGGAAGTCTGATGTATATAGGCTGAACAGGACCGGAGAAAGTACAGTCCCCTGCAGCGCTCCTGTGTTGCTGACCACAATGTCAGACCTGCAGTTCCCGAGACGCACATACTGATGTCTGTCTATAAGATAGTCCACGATCCATGCCACCAGGTGTGAGTCTGCTCCCATCTCTGTCAGCTTGTCCCTAAGGAGCAGAAGTTGGATGGTGTTGACGGTGCTAGAGAAGTCCAAAAACATAGTTCTTACAGCACCACTGCCTTTGTCCAAGTGGGAGAGGTATCGGTTTAGCATATAGATGATGGCATCCTCCGCTCCCACCTTCTCCTGGTATTCAAACTGCAGTGGGTCGAGGGGCCGGCAGACCTGTGGCCTCAGGTGGTGAAGCAGCAGCCGCTCTGACGTCAGAGCGACAGGCCGGAAGTCATTCAGCTCACTAGGATGTGATACCTTTGGGACTGGGGTGATACAAGATGTTTTCCAAAGCCACGGGACTCTATCCTGTTCCAGGCTCAGGTTGAAGATGCGCTGTAGAGGACTCCCCAGCTCCAGCGCACAGGCCTTCAGCAGTTGTGGTGATACTCCATATGGACCTGCTGCTTTGCTGGCACGAAGTCTCCTCAGCTCTCTGTATAGTTATAGTTATATAACAAACAACAAACTATATTACTGTATGTATTGGTTCTTTAAACCAGGTCCAGTCACCCATCAAAAACCTTCCCCATTAGTAGCAGAGTGGTCAAAACAATGACTCTGTGCTCTCAAGCAGCAGTTGCTTTTTGTCTTAACTCCCCCTGTGCTGTAAGCAGGTTGGCACTTATAGTTTGTGTCACTACCACTGTACTAATTAGTAGCTTTTGTGACCATTAATGGCTGGAGTAAATGGGTTCTTTGGAGACTACTTCAACAGAACTTTTCCCATCATAGTTGGTGGGAGCTATAAATCTCTTTTGTAGTAAGTCACATGTTGATAGTACGTCACTTTCAAGTGAACTATTTTATCTTCTCTTCCAATACACAGAAACATGCCAGTCTGCTTTACTAATGAGTATATAATAGAGCCCTCTTTTGTCTTGAAAGAAATGGACAATGTGGCAATGTAAAGTAATCAAGCAGTAAATAAATACAGTAAAGGTGAATTCAATATCTGGTATCGGAGTTTGTTATTTCTGTCCAGGAATAGCAGAGTCAGTAAACTGATAAATTGATCTATGTCACAGAGAAACAACAGTAAGAGGAAAAATGTATGAGTACTGAGAATAAAAAATTGCACACAGTAGGATTTTACTCTCATTTTAAGTATAACTGTTTAGCCGGCGTTATACATTCTGTAGCAGTTCAGTCTAAACTCACTCTTGCTGACCCATGATCAGTAATCTACTCTTGCGCTGTCAAAACACAGACCCATCAGAGAGGCATTAGAGCATCCCTATATACTTGACACATTTATCTCTTAAGTACTTCTGGTGTAATATAAACTGCTGAGGCTTAAAACTTTCACTCTAGATTGATCACTAATATAATAAAGATACACAGACTAAGTAAAGGTAACTGATAGATATTAACATATAAAACAAGACATGAATGGTGGTATTACAATACTAAATACTTAATGAGTTTTATTACTTTTTGTCCTTTCATGCAACATGGTTTTCAAATACTTATGTAACAGAGAAAGAGAAAAGCTTTATAAAGGATGTTGCAAAATAATTAGCACAGAATCAAAATGTAAAAAAGTCAATAGGTTATATCCTATAGAAAAGTGCAGCTTCAGACAATTGAATTGATTGTGTGCTTTGTATTATACCAAACTGATCATGCTGGTATTTAAATCAATATAAAACTTTTGTAGTACCCTTTATGTAATCATGTTTTTAAGCTGGAAGACATGGGTTTTGAAAATGTGCAAAAAGCATTTCTGAATATTCAGATTAACTGAATTCAGTATTAATTTGATTCATAGCTATCCATTAGCAAACAAGTCAATTTCTCACTTTTATGTATTGCTTTCATATGCTGCTGCAAATGGGATAAATGCCACATGATTGCTGACTGTCATTATTGTTCTTGTGGAAAACATGCAACAAGAAAATTATATGTGTGAAAATCAAGCATGTCGTAATCTAGTCTCTTAACTTTTCTGGAGGAAAACATTGACAAAGCGTCCCTAATTATCACCTTGACATGCACTCTACCAGTTAATCTCAGGGCTGAGAAACAGTTTTTATACATTTAAAAGAATCAGAAGAATGCTAATGCTCTTTGTAATTAAAGTAACCTAACAGCTTTTTTTGCTTCCTGATTCATTCATGCCCAGCCTTTAAAAGAAGATACAGTATGTCCATTTTCACATGCCATAATGTTATAGTAGTAATTTAATGTTATTATGGCACAGTGTTTAGCACTGTTGTTTCACAACTCCAACTCCCTGAGTTTGATTTCCATCTCACACACTGCCTGTGTGTCATGTGGGTGAGTGTTTCTGTGTTCTGCAAAAAAATTGATACTGTACCCAAAGTTGGGTCCTTCATGGTATCAAATGCATTTAGGACAGGCAGTGTTTCCCAGCTTAGCCTGAATGAATAAACAGATGGAAAAATGGATGCATGACATTATTTATCATTTAAATATCCGTTTTTAATCACTAAGCATGTATTGATTGAAAAATAATAAAACTGCATTATTACCCATACTGTAACCAAGATCTCCTAACACCCCATTGAAACTGAACCCTTGACGTGTTTCATCATTAAATTCTAAAAGATTGGTAACTGTATTTGGCACATAATTATGCTGTGTTTGTTACCAGTAAAACAAGTATTGAAATGTAATTTTATTAGCATTCACAATGGTGGTTTAACAAAAAGGGAAATACAACACACAAACCACTATAATGCTTTGTATGGGAGTGCATCTAACATCTAGTGTCCTTCACCACTAGTATAGGGTAGCTTACCTTGTCTGCCTTTGTCAGCCCTTTGTATCCCTCTTAGTTTTTCTTTCTTTTTTGTTCTTCTTCAGTCTTTTGTGTCTTCTTGTTTCAAGCTGTATATCCTGGACAGAGTCAACCATTGCAGCTTTTCTTTGTAATACCAGTAGGGGAGGGTTCACACCAACACAAGAGACACTAAAACATTATTGTTAATTGACTATAGCATTTAATAAATGACACAGCAAAGACTGGCCACTGTAAATTATCTATATTAATTTTATAATTCTTACATTTGCTATTTGAGCATTTATGAGACATCAAACTAGTCAAAAATACACCATCACAGATATTATACAGATACTGGTGCCTATCTTTATAATCCATATGTGACTTTGGATAAATTAATTTGATACAGTTTCACTCACCATATGTCATGTTTTATTCATTGAATGTAACCACAAACATCTGTATGAAATCATTTTCATGAGTAGCAGACCAAATTTATATGTGTTTCTATGTATTTTATGTGTTTATGGTGCTATTTACTGAGATACAATATCTTAAATTACAAAACATTTGGTATTTTTAATATCTTCCAAGCAGATACAAAAAAATGGACTATTCTAAAAATAATGACGTGGTAAAGTCCATTTAATTAGTGACATTTACAATTGAAAATATTTATTATATGTTACTGTTTATTATTTTCAATGTACTGTACATGCAAATTCTGTCCGTTATATATTCATTATTTTGTATGATAGTTTATAAGTTTTTCATAGTACAAGAGGACAGGAACATAGTATTGTTGATCCTAGGAGGTCTTGATATATGGCTTCTTATTTACATTACTATAAACATCTTTACACTACTTTGGTGTTAGGGGTTTATTGACTTAGAACTAGTACAATTGCAATTGACAATTTTAACATTACGTAATGCCCCTTTTTTAACCTGTTTTTTATTACTATATATTTTACATTTGTCTTTCACTTAATAAAAACAGCAATGGAATGAATGACATAATTTAAATGTAATATATTATGATTCTTGCCGTTTTTCATTAAATAGTATATACCTTGAAATGTTTTTCACTTTGCAGCGAATATCAGAATAATTTTAAAAGTTCATAGAGACCACTTTGGGAACTGTTGGTCTAAAGTCCAAAGCCTTAACCAATACACTGCACAGCCTGTGATAACTGCAGCCTCTACACAAGCACATACTAGCGTGGCACAAGACTAGCAGGAGGTGGCTAAGTGAGAGAGTTTCTGCACAGATAGTCACCATGACACAAGTGTAAGCGGCCATAGCATGGTGCAACTTTAAAAACACACAAAAGATGAAATGTGCCTTATGAAAAAACAGTTCAGTTACCAAATCTGTGGAATTAAAAAAACAAGAGTCTTTAAAGCAAAACGATAAATAAAGAGGTATGACTGTATACAAAGTTTGCAAAATCCATGGAATATGCTTAGGGTGCACTGAAGGAAGAAGTTACTAAAAAAGATAATCTATATGAAGTATTTGTGTATTAATGGAGGGATTAGTGATTATATTTTCTTCTGTCTCAAATCAACTTTTTCATCTTAAAACAAACTTGTGCATGCATATAGAAACAAAAAAAAAACCAAACACTAACAGTTTTGATTTCACTATCCTAATACATAAGGACGGCACTCTAGCTGCATATGAAAATTCAGTTTCTATTTTTATGCTTTGCTATTTATAATTTATTTTATTTTGAACAATTTAAATAAATTTTGGCACATTTTTAGAATCATCAAAGATAACAGTTACATAATATAAATAAAAGCATTGCTTCAATTTGGCTTTAAAGGGTTTTAATTTTGCTGGCTGTCTGTTTTGTATTAGAGCCATGTGAGTTTCTTCTTGTTAATGTCTGAGCAGGGATCTTGTTTACTCTGGATATGATTGAGCATGTAATAATCACCAAGTATGGTTGAAAAAGGAGGTCAGCTTAAGTTAAATTAGTCTTTTTAAACATCTCCTATAAATCCCACACACTATTTTTGCCTGGAGTTTAGAATATTTGCCAGATTGTGTACAAACAATTTTGTGTTATATTACATTTCTGCTTCAGAAAATTATTAACTTCTAGCTCACTGTTAACATTTGTATATTTTTGATGCAAGTTATCAGTTAGAGATGTAAAATAGAAATCAAATGTTTAATTTCACTATAAACAGAAAGGTGTTCAAAGGAAGATTAACCCATGTAATTCTTAACTGTAAAATGCTTGCATTCTGGAATATTATTTACAGCAATGGTTTTCTGTTTTTTTTTTTGTACCCAAAACATGCAGGGATATGGAATTTACTTCCATTCAGTTATTCACTATGCTATTGCTCCTTCTGCACTGAAATCTTAGTTACCATGGGATACAATACTATATTTCAATTTAATTTAGAATCCTTCATGACCTGTCATTTTTTTAGCTTCTAACTTCACTTTGCATAATACTAACCTCGGATCTTAGAAACAATTATTATATTGTAATTACAACAAAATCTACACTGTCCAGTGAGTATCACTCACTTTTGTGAAATTATTCTTTATTGCAAAGCTTTAGAAGCCTTGATTTCTACCAAACTTCATACTTTGGTGTAAATGTGTTTGAATTTATTCGGAATAGTCTGAAGACTAGATTTGTTTTTTACTTGTAAATTAAATGGCTGCTCAAAAAACAAAATAGTTTTTACAATCATATTGCATTTTTCTGTGATAATGGATTTAACATACACTTTAATTATATATATAGGAAAATACAGGATAATCAAATATATCTTAATATTCAAAAGTGTTTCATGTTTTACTCCTGACCATCCCAGTAACAGTCAGTATAATTTTGTTATGTGAATAAAATGAACTTTGGACATTATAAAATCTTTGTAGATTAGAGCTAGATTGCCATAGTATATTAAAAGTAGTTTAGAGACATTCATAACATGTGTATATTATATATGTATACTAGCAAAATACCCGCGCTTCGCAGTGGAGAAGTAGTGTGTTAAATAAGTAATAAAAAAGAAAAGGAAACATTTTAATAATAACATAACATGATTGACAATGTAATTGTTTTGTCATTGTCATGAGTGTTGCTGGCCTATATATATACTGTATATATATATATATATATATACTAGCAAAATACCCGCGCTTCGCAGCGGCGAAGTATTGCCTTAAAATTTTTATCAAGAAGAAAATTAAACCTTTTTAAATTGAGGGAAAATATACCAATAATTATTTGTTAAGGATCTTTTGTATACGACATTGTGAGTTCGGCCCTCCAGTTGTAATATGACCAAGCTGTGCGCTGAGCTTACTCTTGAGCATGCAACGTACTGTTGGCCATGTGAACAGTAATCTTGTTTCAAATCTCACAGCTTGGATTGCTGCTGTCATAATCGGTTTGAGTTTCATGGTTTGTTTCAATTAAGACAGTATTTGTAGGACTTGTGTTGAAGAGACATTCGGCATCTGTCAAGCGTTGTAAGTATACAACCGGTTTCATCGATAACTTCACATCCAGCTTTTGAGAGTTTAAGCATTCATAAACATCAAAGTGTCCACTACTGAAATCGTCACTTGTCAATCTAAGATGTTTAAGAGGCATTGGCAGTTGTCGAAAGGTGTAAAATATTTGGCCATTTCGGTACACTTGAAAGTGACAACCGAACAATTCAGCGGCAGCCATCAACTCACATGCAGATGCATAAGTGAAGGGCTTAAGCATTTCACTCTTCTAGTGCCCCTGTGTAGAATAATTATCTCCTGTACCGTCATCAGTCCACACCTTGTACCTGTCCCAGTCATTCAATACATAAGACACAATGTTCCTGCGGATATCAAGAGTGAGCCTGATATGGCCGTGCAATATGTAACAAAGAGAATGGAAAAGGTAGGTGCCATCTCCGGGCATGGAAACCACTCAGTAAGTGACAGTTCTTTGATCGATGGTGATCACCTCGATAGACATGTTAATGGGGCGACGGACGGCCTTATATAGGCAGGCAGCCAACAACGGGGGAGGTGTGGGGATGGGGGACCCAACGGCGCCTCACACGGTGACCGAGCTGCAGGCTTTGGACCTATATATGTACGCAAGTAGGATTCAGTTAGCGTTGGGAACCCGCGTACCAAATTTCTTGAAGATAGGCCCATAAGTAACAAAGACCATTGAAAAGTTCAATATGGCGGCCGACAGTGGCATCATACCACCGAAATAAGTACCAAATTTCAGCCTTCGACCTACACGGGAAGTTGGAGAATTAGTGACGTTGGAAAGTTCAATATGGCGGCTGACAGTGGCGTCATACCACCGAAATAAGCACGTACATTGGTTTCGGTTAGCGCAGGGAAGCCGCCTACCAAATTTCGTGAAGATTGGGCCATGAATAAGAAAGTTCAACATGGCAGACGTTGTTGACCGTTATGACCGTTACGCGTACAATTTCGAAGTGAAACCTGCTTAACTTTTGTAAGTAAGCTGTGTCACGCACGCGCGAATAGGAGACCGCGGACGGACCTTAACACGCTTCGGAAGGCGTTTGCCGGCGGGGAGTGGCGGGTACTAAACTTTCTCCTTTGCTTTCTTGCAGAAAAAAAAACGCTCCGCCACCATAAGCCTCATTTTCCCTCAGTACGTTACTTCCGCCCTTCCTCCGCCATTGTTTCTGACGTCATCAATCCCATCTTCCCTTACGTTTCCTTCCCAGCATTCCCCCACTTCCGGCTCCTCCTACATAAAATGGCCGTCCACAACAAGATTTTTATAATCAGGTCCCCGCCTTGAAACAGGCAGAGGATCCTGCCAGCTACGCCAGATGTGGAGCCGACCCGGACACAGACAGGCGGACATGTTCTTAATCACCACCACATGTTTATTATTTACAATATTTACAAATTATTAAAGTCACTCAGACTCAGTTCGTGCACAATTACCCAACACACAGTCCTGGCCACACAAATGCCTTCTCTTCGGGCCGCCTCCACACTCTCGTCTGCCTCGTCCTGCTTCCACCCGACTCCAGCCCTGAATGAAGGGAGACGGCCCCTTTTATATTCTTCCGGATGAGCTCCTGAACGTATCTGAAGTGAAGGGAGTACCCTGGTCTGTGAGGACTTCTTTGGGGATACCCACACTCGAAAATAGGTTGACTAATTACCGTGCAATATTTTTGGTGTTAGCAGAGCGCAGGGGAACCGCCTCTGGGTATCGGGTTGCATAATCTACCATGACCAATATGTACTTGTGGCCACGGTTTGAGGATTCCAGGGGTCCTACTAAGCCCACCCCTATTCGTTCAAACGGGATGTCTATCAGGGGTATTGGGACGAGAGGAGCGCGGTCCCTCCTAGGAATCTGGCAAATCTGACATTCCGGACAGGATTGACAGAAGCGCCGGACCTCCTCATTGATCCTGGGCCAGTAAAAGCGGAGCTTGATTCTCTCCAATGTTTTCTCGGCCCCGAGGTGGGCCTAGGAGGTGAGCGTGAGCTAGTTCACATACCTCCCGCCGGAAGGTACGCGGCACTAGCAACAATTTCCGCACCTCACCCTCGTGGGTTGCCACCCGATACAACAGATTATTCTCCAGCACAAAGAAGGGCTCGCGTGGCATGGAACTGTCAGCTTGTGAGCTGCCTGGAAGAACAATCGCATTCCGGGCAAACCGCAGGGAATCGTCATTCCACTGCTCCCTTTTAAACGAGGCAGGCGTGGACCGAAATTGGTGGTCCAAATTGCTCAGGGGGTCTTGTGAGCGGGTTGGCGGAAGTGTTCCCTGGCTCGTCCCTTCTCCGGTGGATGCTTCGGGTCAGAGTCCGTCGCCTGAGAAACTTCCCTCTGAGCATGGCGTGGAGACCGCGGGAAGGGTGCCTTGCCCCCTCATAACCAGACCTAGTGAGGCCCCGGGAGCGGTGTTCGTCTTACCGCTTTTCCTGTGCGACCAGTCTTGTCACAAAATTACTGGATGGGGGATCGGGGAACACCGCGACCGTCAAGCTGGAAACTTGCCCCTTCCATGTGATGTAACAGCGGGCGGAACGGTAAGACTTGGTCTCCCCATGCACACCAAGTGACTTGCAAGTGCTGCGTAAGCCACTGTTGCGGTAATACGCAACGGTGAGCGACAATTGTAATGTTGCTGCCAGAGTCAAATAGAGCTACTACCGAGTGCCCGTTTAATAACACCACTCCCGTGTTTGGACTTGCCAGTGGGTGCGACGGAGTACAGTACCTTTCGGTGGTGGCCCAGGTGCAGTCCATCGGTTCTGATGGGGTGTTGAGGGGACAGGTCGGCAGTAGATGGCCGGTCTCGCCGCACTTGTAACAGCGCGGGGAGGCCGGCTTTTCTTTAGGCCTCTGCGGTGCTTCCGCAGCGCGTCGAGAGGTCTCGGGGGTGGCCGCCCGTCCCTGTCTGTTCCCACGAGTGTGCCTTTCCAACCCCCGGCTTGGTAGACCGCGAGCTGACGCTCCAGGACTTCCAGGAGGCCTGGCATGTCCTTATATGGATGGCGCCGGACCTGCTGGGCGAGGGAGCTTGGCAAGGCATTTACCAGGCCCTCACAGGCCACCTGTTCTACGACCTTCCGGGCTTGGGGACCTTCGGGCCGTAACCAGTGTCCCATTTTCCTGTGCACGGGCCGGTTTCTCCGGGTCAAACTGCCAGCTCCGCCATTCGGTCGCCTGCTGGCCCGGCGTGATGCTGTAGCGTGCCAGGATCTCCTGCTTTAGGAGGTCATAACTCGCGGCCTCCTCCTCGGGGAGGTCGTAATAAGCCCGCTGCGCGGGTCCCTTCAGGTAGGGCGCCAGAATGGACGCCCACTCGGACTGCTGCCACTCGTTCCGGGTAGCCGTCCGTTCGAAGATGCCCAGGTAGGACTCGATGTCATCCGCCTCTGTCGGGTCTTACCCTTCAGGCTTCTGCCAACCTGGCCTTCGTTTCCTCCAACTCGCGGGTGGTTGCGGCTTGCGCCTGCTGCAGGGCCAGGATCTGGGCATTCATTCCCTGCAGCACTGTATTTAAGTGTTGCCCTTCAGTCATCTCTCTCGGGCTGGAATCCTCCCGGCTACGCCACTGTAAAAGATTAAGCAACAGACAACATAAAGGTTCGGGGTTTTCCGGCCCCGTATATTAAAGATTATCCACAATAAATTCAAAGAAAAGGTGGTCAAAATATAAACAAAGCAGTTCAGAGGCGTCGGCGGCCATTTTATAGAGGAGGAGCCGGAAGTGGAGGAATGCTGGGAAGGAACCGTGAGGGAGGATGGGACTGCTGACGTCAGGAAAGATGGCGGAGGAAGGGCGGAAGTGGACGTACTGCAGGAAGGCTATGATGGCGGAATGTCTCTTTTCCTGGAAGACAAAGGAGAAAGGTTAGTACCCCGCCACTCCCTGCCAGCGAACGTCTTTTGAAGCGGTTTAAGATCCGTCCGCGGTCTCCTACTCGCGCATGCGTGACAGTACGTACATCGATTTTGGTTAGCACAGGGAAGCCACCTACCAAATTTCGTGAAGATGGGGACCGTTATGACCGTTACGTGTAGAATTTCGAAATGAAACCTGCTTAACTTTTGTAAGTAAGCTGTAAGGAATAAGCCTGCCAAATTTCAGCCTTCTACCTACACGGCAAGTTGGAGAATTAGTGATGAGTGAGTGAGTGAGTGAGTGAGGCTTTATTAGTATAGATACTGTATATTATAATTCATATGTATATATTATAGTATAATTAATCTATATATAATATAATAATATACATATAAAAGTTTACCCTTAGTTAGTTGTTTAAGTTAATGTGAATTCAGATAAAGATATGGTGACAGAACTGAAAGACAATAAATTTTAGTTTAGAAAGTCACTTTTTAAAAGTGGCATGATCACTGTTATACATCTTGATGCATATAGATACAGTTACATTTTGAAACAACAGCTTGAGGCTTGAAAGACTATACCATAATGAAACTATAAAGGTGAGAGTTTTTCTGGTATGTTTAAAAAAATCCAATGTATGCTATTCTGATACCTGTAAATAATTTATTATACCACTGAATGTGACACTCACACAGTTAGACAGCTTGTCATTATAAGTTATAGCAACTGACACATACAACATCAAATAATTTGTGATTGTTTCATCAACTTTAAATGTAAAAGCCCAAAAATGACCAAAAAACACCATGGAAATGAAAACTCTTGCCCTGGGTTTTTCTGAAGATGAGTGCACTTAAGACATGGACAAGATAGGGAATAATCACAAGACAACCATAAGTTCTCAGTGCACAGTTTAATCAATATTTATATTATACATATAATATGTATATATAATATATTATATTATAATATGTATACTGTACAGCAGTCACAAGTCACCATAGAAAATTAATGTCCTACCTGAGAGCATTTTTACTAGCCTTTTTTATAACAGAAGAAAATCTAATTGCAAATGATGTAAATATGTGATGTAAAATAGCATTCCTGTCTGGAGGATAAGTACTTAATGACCTTACAGAGAGACAAATAGTTGACTCAGAAACTTAATAATAATAACCATACCATACTACTGTATATTGATTTTATTATTTATTTTCTTCTATTATAACTTCCAGGGCTTTCTATTTACAGTTATTACAAATTTAAACTAATACTGAATAATGCATAAAATAATATAATACTGCTTAGCTTCAATACCACCTATTTTACCACAGCCCAAGGAAAAATAACCTATCTCTGTCACCATTGATGAAAACCACTGCAATTGCTACAAAAATACACGTGTTTCTAACAATTGAGCAAGCTCACAATTGCTAGTTAGGGCGTTTTAAAAAACTAATGGCTGCACCACCAGTTGAATGGCATAGTAATGCAGTGGTTAGTGCTACTACCTTACATCTCTAAGGATCTGGATCTGGATCAGGGGCTTCATGTATAAATTTTGCTTGCATTCAGAAATATATGTAAACCATTTCTTATACTAATGTTGTGATTTTTAAAATAACAAACGTGGAGTGGAATTTGGCTTAATGGTTTGCAATCAACTGTGAGTCCATGCAAACATTTCAGTGGCAGCAATATGATGAAATTAACTTTAAGTCTCACTCTAACGTTATTTTACTATTTATATCAAATTAACAGATATCTCAATACAGCTGTCTTCAATGTTAGTAATAACTCCTAATACATGCTCCTAATGGTAATTGGGTCAGCATGTAGCTGATCTATTTTGTCTATATAAAGCCTGTGCTGTATGTTGTATGACACAACTGGTAATGGCAGCATTAGCTGTTTTTGAGGATATGATTTTTTGGCTCCTGATGATAGCTGGCTGGCTAATAAGCCAATTTAGACTTCCTAGAGCCATCCTTTTTGGGTTGTTTGCTGAATTAGAGCATATATTTCACAGACCATCATATGGAAATCAGGCAGTCCTTGTCCCATTGTAGGTTTTGGCAACAAACACATTTCAGCTTGAACTACCTGACCAATGAGAAATCTTATAGTCATCACTGAGCCATATCATGCTTTCTGTTTGGGATGGTATAATTAAGATGCTACCAAATGCAACCAATTCCCTTACAGTCAAGGGTAGCAAGCCGAGATCAAAAGCCAATCTGCAGCAAATGCTGATTTTTCTAATGTCATCAGTGTGGTTGACTACACACAGATTGTGATAAAGGCACCATCACAGAATGAAATTGTTTTCGTAAATAGAAAGAACTTTCATTCTATTAACATCGAAACAATATATATGATACTTTAATGTGTCTAATGTTGTTGCAAGGCGGCTTGCCTACACCCACAATTTCTTCGTTTTATCAAACAGTAGTGTAGGACGCAGACTTCATGGTCATTGCTATGTGTGATGGTTAGCTTGAGGTAAGTAAGCCTAATTGATAGGTGTGCAGTACATTACAGACAACTTGTATAATCTTTCTTTCAGAAGAAATTGGGTACCCTTTCAGAGACTGGCTCCTCACACCAGTCACCAACCTGGAAACATCACAGCAGAGGAGATATAATGAAAGGCATTATTGCTCACAATCAGTGATATGAAAGATTGGTCATTAAATGGTAGAGGTGTTCTGACTCATTGGGCAGCACACTGCTGTAGAACCCCACAAAGGTTTTCCTCATCATGATGGGTTGTGCAGTACTGCGCAACATAGCGAAGAAATATGGTCTACCTCTGCCACCAGAAATGGGCCTAAATGAGCAAATGGATGAACCAGACATCAGGACATCAGGACATCAGCTCAGTGGCAATTGTAAGACATTTGCATGTTGTATGTCAAATGTAATGAGAATAAAGTACTGTTTATTTTCATCATTTATATTTACTTGGCTAAAGTATTTTTTTTTTCACAAGTTCAATGAGAATGTTCTTAATTTTTTCCAGCTTTGTGCAGTGAACCGGCATCATTTTACACTATGTTTGACACAAGGCATGAATAATAAGAATCCATTCTTACTGTGTCTGCAACACCTCATCAGTCAAAACATGTTTTGAGGATCAGCCAAGACTGGCGGAGGTCTCTTGCTCTTTCTACTCGGCAAATTGCAATCGACAAAATGATTCAATAACAAACACGTAAGGGCATATGTTGGTCATGTGTGTTCATTGCCATCTTGCACAATTGTGCTGTGCTCCAATTGGCCATGATTAGTGTAGTAGCTTACTGGATTATGATATTGAATATTGTAAAATGAATGTACTCGCATTGCCTTGATGCATTACATCAGAATCATAGTCTGGCAGAAGGTGACAGATTGCTGTTCCCTTACAACAAGTGCAACTTGAGGTTAGGTATACCGATACTCCTACTGGTAGCATGTATACTTTGCTGGTGTTCTGCAATCTTCCTTTTCACTCCAACCATCACTGCACTGATGTTGTAGCATTTACTGCTGCTGTTACTTGCCCCCACGCTCAATTTTTTATTTTTATTTGATTGGTGACTTCCACAGAAAGACTGGCAAAGACAATGCTTTTGTCATTTACCACTTTGGTCAATAATACTTCAAGTTTGCATTTGCTAAAGTTTCAGGAACTTGGGCAAATTTATATGATGATTAGGTCATCAACAACAACATTTATTTATATAGCACATTTTCATACAAAAAGTAGCTCAAAGTGCTTTACATAATGAAGAATAGAAAAATTAAAGACACAGTA